>NC_136518.1:43792464-43812464 GCF_053919585.1 Euprymna scolopes
CCAGAAATAGAGACAAAACCCTGGTAACTACCCATGCACTACTTGTGGAGAAACTTTCCCCACTGGGTATGGAATGCTACAACTCCATAGGACAAACTATCGAGACCCTGACTAGTAATCTTTTTTTTTTTTCATTTTCTTTCTTTGAAGATTGTAGTGTTGGGTATGGGCCAGCTAAACCAGCTTCCAACATTCCCCTGCTTTTTATTGAAACCAACCGAGGGCTCTTTTTAGTATCCTTGCTGTTCCCTTAAGTGGAATTGTCTGGATCTCTTTTGCACTTGGTTCACCAGGAATATTAGTTAGGTAGGACTTCAGGTTTTTCTTCATAAGCCTTGTGGCACCTGTAATAACTGGTATGATTGATATCTCCCTAAGATTTCAGTTCCTTTTCATATCTTACATGAGACCTTGATATTTGGTCTGTTTCTCTATTTCAGCTCTGTTCAAACTTCCATCATTAGGAAAACTCACTTCAAGTAGTCTTCAAGTATGAAGGACTGTGTGATGATGATGATGATGATGATGATGATGATGATGACGACGACGACGACGACGACGACCCATTAGCTTAAAGTAATGAAATTAGAAGTTATCATTTGGCCCGGGCTATGCCCGCCACCTCGAATCATCTATTATATTTCAGTTTAGTATAACTTGAATGTGATTCTCAGCAAACACAATTAGAAATTGAAGTAGGAGCAAGTTATTGAGAATGTATAGCTACAGAATATTGTTTAGCAAAAGAAAGCATCTACATTACAATAGGCTGGAAATGGAGAAAGAAAAACTTTAAATTAAAATGACTTCCTGTTTAGCTAAACATCCTCTCCTTCTCAAAGATAACGGAAATATATTTTTATTTTCATTGTTTGAGGGTGATATTTTTGAAAGCTCCGAAAACTCATTCTTGGGAATTTTTTTGCAAAGAATATACAAAAATGGATTTTTATTTTCAATAAACAGTTTATCTTCATTTTTCACTTTTTTTTTTCTTTGCTTTTATTTTTAAAATAAATTCTCGAAACAATAGAGATATTGAAAGCATCGATTTATTCAATTTTTTTTTCTTTTTTCACAAAAGAGAATTTTTAATCCGAAGCGGAGTTTTATTGATTTGATTTTGTTATTGCAAGGAAAAATTGCACGAATTGTTGATTATGATTAAATTTTGTTTTCATCTTTCTTTTTATTTTATTACTGTTTTTCATACATACAATTGGGATTGTTTTACATACCATGGTTGTTGAGTAATTGGCATGCATTTAAAACAAAAATTCAAATTGATTTTTATTGAAAATAATACATCAATATATCGAGTTAGTTAATCGAAATTTTAATTAGCTTTACAAAATCGTAAATATGACATATGCTTGCAAGTAGATTATTGCTTGTTCATGCAAGCAAACCACCCACATAAAAAAATTACGAATTGCATATTTTGTCTGTAGAGCTTCATCACATAACAGAGTACAAAACTTTTTTTTTTTTACACGGTGGTCACCACTTATCAAGGCCCGGAAGCCACTCAGGGATAAGGGTTATTGCAAGTACAGTACGTTAGTGTGGAGATTTGATGAAGTGTTTACTTAAGGGGGCGGTTCATTAGGAATTTGTTAACGTTGGACTTGAAGACATCAAAGTTGTAGTCAGGGGGGAAGCAGGCAGACGGAACAGAGTTCCACAGGCGTGCAGTTCTAAGAAAGAAGCTTTGTTCATGGAATCCACGTTTTGATTTAGGCACAGATAAAGAGTGGGGGAAATTTTTCGCAGTGAATTCAGCTAGACGGGTGTTTTTCGTGAAAGATTGGTGAAGGGGGACCAGAGATTGGAGTTCAGACGAGCACCTGCCATGGAAATAACGATAAAACAAGGATAGGCTCGCAACGTCTCTTCTGTGGGAGAGAGGTTGCAGGGTAGAGAAAAGGGCATCCCCCACTAAACCACAAAGTCTATTTTGTACTCTGTCAAGGCAGGATAGGCTGTTTTTAGCAGCTCCTGCCCAGATATGGCAACAGTATTCCATCCTTGGACGTACTTGGCTTTTATATAGATAGAGAATTGCATCAGTAGTGAGATATCTTCTGGAGCGGTAGAAGGATCCCACCATCTTTCCAGCGACCCTGGCAACCGACTTTATGTACGTGTTCCATTTCAGATCAAGAGTAAAGGTCAAACCCAGAATCTTGTCAAAACACAGGGCCTCACCCAGACGAGAGCCATCCATCACAATTGATGCCAGATGGGGATCAGAGCTTTGATGATGTAAGGATAGAAGTTTGGTTTTGGATGCATTAAAGGTAACCAGCCATGTCTTCCCCCACTGAACCACGCTCTTGAGATCAGAGGAGAGAGAATCCGAGAGAACTTTGTCGTTTACAGCCTTTGAGTGTTGCTGTAAATGGTCGTGTCATCAGCATAGATGTCAACGAATGATTTAAGTATGTGTTTAGGGAGGTCATTGATGTAGATCAGGAAGAGAGTTGGGCCCAGGATTGACCCCTGAGGGACTCCAGCATTTATATTGCAGGCCTCCGATTTTTGTCCATCTACCACTACTCTTATGAGCCTATCGGAGAGAAATGATTTAATGATTGAGAAAACATTTCCAGTTATACCGTAGCTGGAAATCTTGTGAAGTAGGCCCTTATGCCATACCTTGTCGAAAACCTTTGATATGTCAAGAGCAATTGCCCTAGAAAGGAAGCCTTTGTCAAGAGATTCACTAATCCTGTGGGATATAACCGTCAGCACATCTGCGGTAGATCTTGCAGAGCGGAAATCATATTGTGTGTCACTAAGAAGATTATTCCTGCTGAGGTGGTTGACTATTTCTCTATTTAATATGGATTCCAGCAACTTACTCATAACACACAGGAGACTTATTGGTCTGTACTGAGAGGGAGATGACTTATCACCTGAATTCTTAAATACAGGGCAAACTGATGAGGTCTTCCAGGTAGTCGGAAAGCACTTCTCCTTAAGGCAGCGCTTAAATAGTTTCGTAAGTATGGGAGCAAATTCTGGTTGAAGCTTTTTTAACACTATAATTGGGATGCCATCAGGGCCAGTTGCTTTACTGGAATCTAGGTTCTTGATTAGCTTGGCGACCTCATGCACGGATATTTGTATGTTACCTAGCTTGTTCTGTGTTATAGGAGGAAATATGGGGAGTTGATGGCCTTCGTCGCATAGGGTAGAATTAGCTGCAAAGTTCTTTGCAAATAGTTTGGCCTTGTCTGACGCTGACGAGATGACCTATGGTCCATTGATAATTGTTGGGATAGAACGCACACTTCTGTTCAAGATCCTATTTGTTATTTGCCAAAACTGGTGGGAACCAAGCTGCTGATCAGCTACTTTGGATTTAACAGACTGGGCATATAGCTCTCTTGCATTTTTTATTACTCTTTTACAGTGGTTGCTGGCAGTCCTGAAAGCAGCTTTAGTCTCAGTGCATCTATTACGTTGGTAGCTATGGAAAAAGTGATTTCTGTGCGCGATAGCAGCAGCACATTCTGGGGAGAACCATGGCTGGCTGTTAGGTTTTTGTTGGAATTTTTTAGATGGTATGAATTGGTCTATGCCTACAATTAACCATTCGGTCAGATCTGATACTATAGAGGACACTTCCTTTTTAAACATGGAGTGCAGAGGTAAATCAGATATGAATGCACGGAAGCTATCCCAGTCAGCCATAGAGTATCGGTATAGAGTATGGTGGAGGGGTACGTCTGGGGACTTCTTACATTTCGTTTTTATCTTAACTGATACAACGGAGTGGTCGGAGGATCCTAGAGGAGAATGAACGGAATATGAACATAGCTCAGGGGAAGTTGAGAGAAAAAGGTCTAAGAGGCTTGCATATTGACCGGGTGTATCGGGCACACGGGTGGGTTCACAAACAATCTGAGTGAGGTCATAAGCAATGGCAAAATCATGACAAAACCTCCCCTCATCATCTGTCTTATTTGAATGGGTCAGCCATTCCACGTTATGGACGTTGAAGTCACCACAGATGTGGATGTTAGCCGAGGGATGTGAAGACAGTATGTGGTCTATTTTCTCAGATATGCTCTTAAAGATAGTAACTCCGCTGTTGTGGGGCCTATAGAGGGTAAATATAAATGCAGTGGTGTTAGCAAGTGCAACCCTGAAGCACATATAGGGTAAATTAGGATCTTCTCTAGAGATATCCCTGCCACATGGGAAGCCATCCTTAATGTAGGCACATATTCCATGCCCATGGCGATCTTGGGTGTCAGATTTAGCTGTTAAATTAGAGTATCCGTTAATTATGAACTCATCTAGGGAAGTGGTCGACCCTATTCCAGTTTTACTTAGAAATAATATGTCCGGTTTCGTCTCCTGTAATGAATTTGTGCGTGGCATCTGTTGTTGAAAAGCTACGGTACTTTGGCCCAGAGGGGAATTTCTGCAATCAAGATATTATATATATATATATATATACTCGAGGTAAACATTTTTAAGAGGTAGAAGTAAATGAAGTTTTATTGAGACGAGGTTCATACAAGAGTGATTAATACTAAAGTAGGGCAAGATATATTTTTGTTTGTTCTGCAAAAGCATTTATATGTCGCTACACATTTACGAGCAGGCTTCAGTAAGCCAGTTACAATATGGAAACTTCTTCAGGCGATATTGCTTATACAAACCAGATTACAGATTTACATAACTTGCCTGAAATATGCCATCGTAAACGCGATCGTTATTCTGTATAAATACCATCATTTTAACAAAAATAGTACAGTTTATGAAATTTGGAATGAAAGCAAAGTCGATCAAACAGTGGTAATATCAGTTTAGTGAGTTCCTAAATATTAACCATAGACAAGTGTATATTTTCATACCATATATTTTGTGTGTCTTTGTGCGAGTAAATATATCTAATAATGAAAGTATATATATATATATATATATATATATATATATATATATATATATATAAACACACATGTATATGTAAGTAATTTGTGTGACTTTGTGCCTATATATATGTATATGTATGCACACTATTTTCGTAGGTTTTTGCTTGTAAATATATCTAATAATAAAAGTATATATATATATATATATATATATATATATATATATATATATATATATATATATGTAATATGTGTGACTGTGCTTATATATGGATATATGCACACTATTTTATTTTATTTTAGCTTGTAAATATATCTAATTATGAAATATATCTAATAATGATTATATATATATATATATATATATATATATATATATATATATATATATAGTACTCGAGTAGAATATGAAAGTCAATAAAGTCAACCATATCTAGTGATCCTTCAAGGTCAGACATTTTGTTTTTGTAAAAGCTAGATAAAAGAGACAAAAAAGTTGACAGTAGACTTTTTGGCACCAAAAGAAACAAAAGTACAAAGAAAATATCCACCAGCAAAAATGGACAATGATTATTCTCCAGGAGACACATTAGTTTCAATGGCGTAATAACATTATGAGAATGAAAATAAAAAAAGCAAATAAAAACGAAGATGCGGCTAAAGATGGAAATGCTATCTAAAGCTTAAGCATGACAGACCAACAATGGTATTTGAAATGCAAGCTTTACAGAATAACGAAAACAACATCTATATATCTATAAAAGTGAACGTGTCTGTCTGTCTGTGTACATTTCTCTACACAATAACTGTCAATTTTAAGTCTACAGACTCGAAATTTGATATACAGGGTAGTGAGATTTGGGAAAATCTTTGTAATCCGTTTTCAGCTAGAAATTTAGCTGTTAAGGGGTCAAAGCTCAACGATTTGACCTTTGAGAACTCTACCAAACTCCTCCGCCAATTTTGGGTCTAAACACTTGAAATTTTAGATATAGGTTCCTTGGACATGGATCTAACTTTATAACTTGATTTGAGCCCAAAACAATAAATGTTAAGTGGTCATTATAGGGGTCAAAGTTCTGCGGTCTCTACTAAATTACTCAGACAATTTCTGGTCAAATCATTTGAAATTTTACATAAAGGGTATTCAGAGATAGGGCAAGCTTTTTAATCGAAATTTGAGCTATCAATATATAAATGTATGCATGTTTGCATGTCTGCCTAAAACTTTCGACAGAGGCGACGGATTTTCACAAGATCAGTATCGTTTGAAGCTCGACCTTTCAGGCGACAAATACCGAAAAATTGGCTAAAAACATTAATTACTTCACCCTCAACTGGCCACTTTTCTACATGAAGAGGTCGCTTTTTTCGCCGATATTTTTGAAAGTCATTCCCTCTTTTCACTTGTCTAGCCTTAATTAAAACCTACGTCACTCCCGGTTTGCCGGTGGTCGTAACAGCAAAGGCGTCACGTTTTTCCCCGTTCTTTTCCTCCTTCACGGTACAGGTTCTAGCCTGCCTTCTACTTCCACTTTTTTTTTTTTTTGCTCAACATACACCTCCAAACACCCGGGAAATGCCGGGTTGAAATACTAGTATGAAAAAAAATTAGTCCTGCAATGGCTTTGTTGCCTTCAGGCTGAGATATTGTTATGGCCTTAGGAAAGGGTCGTAAAAAAGACTCGAACAAGGAACGAAGAAGTGGTTATAAAGCAAATGTATAACAAAGAAATGTTTTCAAAGGCAATATACGTTACTCTTCTACCTTTTTGGAAAAGCTTTTAGTAATATTACTCACTTTAAAACGCTTATTCGGTTCGAAAACATATACAATGTCGGTTGTTATGCGAGAACAAGGAAAATGCATTAGCACGTAAATATTTAAAGATTGGATAATGACTTTAAAATAAAAAATTATACAAAATACTGTTAGGAACCTACCCAATAAGATTTAGGTTGAAAAGAATATATTGTTCAAGATAGTGAATACAAAGAAAGGTTGTCGGTATTTTCTGACCGTTACGTAAGTGAGTCTGTTGTCTTGCGTTGGATTTTGCGATAATTCCCCAAGAGATTATTAGGCTCAGCATTTTTTTTTACAATGATTAAAGTCTGGAAAGTGGAATTGGAGAGCCAGCGCCCCCAAAGAGAGGCACTCTGGCTTTAAAAAGTGCCTGAACAGCCCTTGTTTGCATTCCCTTGCAAGGGCAGCAAAGGTGATTAGAAATTTTTTAAGAGAGAAATTACACTTGGGAGCATGTTCCCCCTAGAACTGTACAGGATCAACAACACACTGCAGTCAGCAGTGGAAATATCATTTCATAGATGGTTTGAAATTTGTTGATTTTGGTTGGTTGTTTATTTTTTTTTTTTTACATCATATCAACCCTTTTCAGGTTATTTAATGCCAAATCCAGTGATTATGAAGAACAATGTTTTAATAGAGTATATTTGATTTTTTTCAAGTCGGTTTCTATTAAACCCATAGTTGGGACACTAACAGGTACTACCACTCCGAGTTAGAGTCAACCTTGGTGCAATGGCAATTAAAGGGTGGCTCCACACTCCCCAAAGCCCGCAAGCTGGGGCCTCACCATCGGATTTAGTTTAAGGTCATATCCAAGACCGTTAATTTTGGGGCCCGAAGTAAAAAAAAAAAAAAACTACTGATAAAATGGTTGTACAAATCTACAAATTTAATAAGAATGTTTTGTGAAATAACAATCAGAAAATCTTCTGCACTAAAAAATACTTGAAACTTTTACATATGAAAACTGCATATCAGAAAATTTATCCATCAATTTATCCACTGTTATTCTTGTGACAAAAATTGTTAATCGCATTATTTGGATTCTTATGACTACCACTGTCATCTTGAGTGTCATTTTCACAACGTTTCGATCGATGTGACCTCCAATCATCTTCAAGTGTATCTTGTCGAATTTGGGGATCTTTCTGTCGAACTCCAGAATCTGCACAGAATTTTACAAAGAACTCCTTATTTAATTCATAAGAGCAGCATACTCTTGTTTCGTCAGCCATGACAGCAATTGTATTTTCGGTTGCCCGCATTCAGGATTGTACCTTTTACCTTTAGCAGAATGTAACTTTTACATCTGAATTTTACTAAGTACTCTAACCACTATGCCATGAGTAAACATGACTGACAGATGGAATAAAAAGTTCTATTCAAAATTCCATGCAGTTAGACAGAAAGATTCTCGATTTTGACAACAGACCTGAAGAAGGTTGGAGGTTTCATCGATCAAAACGTTGTGAAAATGAAACTTAAAATGAGAACAGCAGTCCCAAGAATCTAAATAATAGGAATCTCAATCTTCACCTAAAAAAAATCAGAAACATAATAATTGTTGATTAAATTAAAAAAAGAGAAAATGTCCTGGAAACCAAAATTGTGGAGTCAGAGATTTTGGAAGGAGTCAGTCAAAGTTGTAAGAATGCTGAGAGTCTGAGTCCGATTTAATAATCTTACTCCTATTATTACTGAGGACTTTAAAGCCTGTATTATTTGAATTATTCATAATCTTATTCTCATCTTGGTTGTTATTTTTCAACGTTTTGGCCGGTGTAACCTCCAACCTTTGTCATGTGTATCTTTTCAGACTTGCAAATCTTTATATCGAATTTAAGAATCTATACGGAATTTTGAACTGAGCCCTTTATTTAATACAAAACTGTGGATGTGTAGATTGTTCTTGTTCTATCAACAATTAGCAGGTAGACGTGTTAATTAAGTAATTCTTAGTTATTATCACCTGCATTAAAGATTGTGACTTCAACCTCCAGAAGATTGTCAGTTAGAAATGATTGTTAATACACACCATTATCTGTTGCACAACGAATCCACATAGAAAGAATAACATTCTATTTCAAACAGAAGCATGACATACAAAGCCTCTTATAGATATACATGGGCGCATCTCAAGAAAACAAATGGAAGCAAAAATTAAATGTATATATATAAATTCAGAAAATAACTGTGACTACTGAATCGCAACGTGTTCAAATGGCTCTAATAGCTTACCCCTTTCTTTTTTTGCTTCACTTCGTTTAGATTTGTTTTCTTCTTCAGTTCTAAAAGCAAGCAAGTTTTCACAGGAACGTGTTAACTCAAAGTATTTTCAACTAATGCAAATCGTTTCAAACTCCAAAATTTACAAGTCTATCAGAAAGTAATAAGCCGACGCGAACTTAGATACATACTATAAAACAAACAGACGAAAACTAGAGAGAGACTTCACTTGAAAGACCAAATAATGTATTCTCAATACCTCCCCAGTGTGTTTGGCTGAGGAGGGACGTGCAAGGGAACATTTCAGTAACTTACATACAGGCCTTCTTCAGCTCGAACACACTTTATTATACACTACCATAGCTATGGGACCAAATTTGCTTCCACAGGATTATTTTTATTTATTTCAGATACGTATAAGCACCTACGAGACTTCGTCCAATGGCAGGATTGTACTTGTCCATACGTTGAATAGAGAGAAAGGATACGAGTATCATATGATGGATGCGTAATGTAAGCATCAAAGAAAAGCTTAGATCTGATGACTTCAGAGAAAGATTAAATATGGATTGTATAAAGAGAGGTGTGTAGAACAGGAGATTTTGATAGTTTGGCACCATTGAAAGGATACATGAGAGTTCTAGGGTTAGTAGATGTAGAACTGCTGGGATAGCAGGGTGAATTAGCAGGATGAAGGTCAAGGAAAACAAGGGAGGGAGTGATAAGAATGGAATTGAGAGAAAGAAAGGGATAAATAAAGATCTGGTAGAGAGAAACCATTCAATACACACTAGAGTGTAAAATAGATGTCATGCTGATGATAATGATGACAAGATTTTTAGTAGTTATTTGATGATGAGGATGATGATGTAGTAATAGTAGTAGTAGTAGTAGTAGTAGTAGTAGTAGTAGTAGTGACCGCTAAGTTTTAAAGCGCATTTCCATAATTACACAAGCTTATTGAAGGGACGTATCGTAGTTTAGATACGCCCAAGAAATTCTGTAAAAAGCTTTGGAAGTGTCTAGGTATTCATGAGTTTGAAATCGTATTTCCGGTGTTAAAAGTGCTGATTAAATGAACGTATCGTATTTTAGATGCATCTTCGCATTCGTATGAGAAAAAACGTCAATATGTGTATACACATACGTTTGAAATTGTTGCTTTGTCGCTAGATTAAGCGTATATTTGAAATAATATTTTCACTGGCCCATCACATTTAAGTTTGAAATAGTATTTTCGTCTGTCTTTTATGCTTAAGTTTGAAATAGCCTTTTCAGCGATCTGTAAAGATTAATTTTGAAATAGCAATTTCCTGTCATGCTTATGCTTAAAATAGCATTCTCTTTGGTCTGTCATGCTTATATTTGAAATAGGGTTATATTTAAAATAGCATTCCCCTTGGTCTATCATGCTTATATTTGAAATAGGGTTTTCGTAGGTCCGTTATGCTTATAATTGAATTAGAATTTCTCTATCTTTTATGCTTAAACATTATATAGAATTCTTGTCAGTTTCTCATGCTTAAGTTTGAGCATTTGTTTGCCCATCGCATGAATTCAATAGATTTATTTTACAGTAATCTCTATGAAAGCTTCTTATTGAAATAAGATTTCTCTGTCATTTTTATATTTGCCCTAATATTTTCTTTAGTTTGTCATTTTTCATTTATAGTATTCAGAATATTGTTCTTCTTGAGTGTTATTCACAAAACGTTTCGGCCGATGTAAATTCTGACCTTCTTCAGGTGTATCTTTTCAAACTCTGGAATCTTTGTGCCGAACTCGGGAATCTGCACGGAGTAATATTCCATCAGCCATGATCAGGTAGAAGTCTTGAGTAATTCGCAGTTTTAGGCTTTGTATCAGCTGGACTGAGGATTGAATCTTCAACTTCCAGAAGAGTGTCATTCACAACTAAATTTTACCAAGTGCTTTATCTGTTTTTCAACGGGTCTTTGCAGACAATTCTAGTAAGGATTTTGAGAACTTTAAATTGTTGTGTAAGAAGTAAAATCTTACAACTTATCAGTATTGATCAGTAATCTATCTATATATATATATATAAAAGTGAACGTGTCTGTGTGTGTGTCTGTGTGTGTATCTGTGTACATTTCCCTACGCAATAAGTCTGTCAATTTTTAGTCTACAGACTCGAAATTTGATATACAGGATACTAAGATTTGGGACAATCGATGTCATCAGTTTTCGGCCAGAAATTTGGCGATTAAGGGGTCCAAAGTTCAACGATTTGACCTTTGACAACTCTACCAAACTCCTCCGACAATTTCGGGTCTACGCACTTGATATTGTAGACATAAGTTCCTTAGACATGAATCTAACTTAATAACTTGATTTGAGCCCAAAACAATAAATTTTAAGGGGTCATAATAGGGGTCAAAGTTAAAAAAAATGACCTCTGCGATCTCTTCCAAATTACTCAGACAATTTCTGGTCTAAATATTTGAAATTTTACATAAAGGGTATTCAGAGAAAGGGCAAGCTTTTTCATCAGTTTGGGTCGAAAATTTTTAGTTACCAATATATAAATGTATGTATGTATGTCTGTTTGCATGTCTGCCTTAAAGTTTTAATAGAGGCGATGGATTTTACCAAGATCAATATCGTTTTAAAGGTCGACCTTTTATACGACAAATATCGAAAAATCAGCTAAAAACATCAATATCTTCCCCTTCAACTAGGCACTTTTCTACAGGGGGGGGGGTCACTTTTTTCGCCGATATTTTTTGATTGTCTAGCCTTATTTTTAAAAAATGTCGCTTCCGGTTTATCGGTGGTCGTAACAGCATAAACATTAGGTTTATTCCTCCTTTGCGGTAAGGGTTCGAGCCTACCTTCCTACTACTAATTTTTTTTTTTGCTCAACATACACATCCAAACACCCGGGCAACGCCGGGATGAAATGCTAGTTATTACTAAATGTTATATATATGTATATATATATATATATATATATATGTATATATATATATATATGTATATATATATATATATGTATATATATATATATATGTATATATATATATATATATATATATATATATATATGTATATATATATATATATATATGTATATATGTATATATATATATATATATGTATATATATATATATGTATATATATATATGTATATATATATATATATATATATATATATGTATATATGTATATATATATATGTATATATATATATGTATATATATATATGTATATATATATATATAATATACCGTTACCGTCACCATATCATCCATTCAGGTGAAATCACCTTTTTCTACCCTCTTATTCCTTCTGCTTTACTATTTTTACAAAGTAAGATCTATGACTTACTTGTAGTTTCATTAAATACTTTTGCAAGCAAAATCTGATCCCGCATTTTGCTAATCTCTACCCTCTGATGAGAAGGAAAGTATTTCTTCGAAACTCCGCGGATTAAGGACTATCCACTTATTTTGTGCTTCCTTTTTAAAATGAAATGCTTTTAACTCTTTTTCAAAGTGTTTTTTAACATGTTTTATGAACTACGTGTCTTATATATATATATATATATATATATATATATATATATATATATGTATATATATATATATATACATATATATATATATATATACATATATATATATATAAAAGAACACAATTTAAAACTGTAAATCATAATTTACAAAAAATTATTGTTCGACAGAATACTCCAAAAATAAATCTTAAGATTTTCTTAATCCGTGGAGTTACAAAGAATGCATTCTTTTCATTAGATGAAAAATATTACCAATGAGAGGCTCTATTTCCTATTTTGGTTATATTGAGCTTTTTATTTGGTTGGAATTATTATATTCGTTTGTAGTTTACAGAAGATTTTAGCTTGTAAACTTAATTTTTACTTTTTGATATATATATATTCCATGGTTAATATAATTCAGAGGTAAAACGTCCAATGATTTTAATGCGGTTACAGGAGTGTTCAATACCAACGTAAAACAAAATAGACCTTGATTTATTTTTAGGTAAATATTTAGGTATTGCTACACATTCATGAGTATGTGTCAGTCAACTAGGTATAACTAACTTGACATCAAATAAAATAAATAAAACGTACACACACACACACACACATATATATATGTATATATATGTATATATATACATATTTATATATATATGTATATATATATATTAATATGTATATATATATATTTATATATATATTTATATATATATGTATATATATATTTACATGTATATATATATTTACATGTATATATATATATTTACATGTATATATATATATATATATATATATATAAAAGCAGATCTTGTATAGAATTTCATACCATATAGGATCGTTAATTATAATAATAATAGTCTAAATAATCTATTATTTATAATTAATGGAAACCATGTTGTATTAATTTCTATACTAGGTTTGCTTAGTAGGTGATCGGCAACTAGCATATTAGCTGCTCTTTAATTCATCTTATTGTAACAGATCGCATAAAAGTGCACGGGAAAATATCAGCATGAGCTGTAAGATAGCTTGCTTGCGAGAATATTAGCAGCAGCAGCTGAAAATAGGGACATATGCAAATTAGGAAATGTGTGCGAGCTGGCACGACAAGAAAAAGAAAAAAAGTACACCAGGTGGTCGGGCGAAGAAAAGGTGTGGTTAAAAAAGATCAACGTGTAAAGTTGAAGACGAGAAATGGCTGTCTACGGCCGGCGTTTAGTAGAGCAGGAAGAAAAACGCGTTTCAGTGGAGATGGACATGTGGTGCCGTAGTGGTAGAGAGATTCTCTGTAAGCTAGTGTCGAGACGGGGAAAACGAAAAACGGTAATAAACGACTTGTGTCAAAAAAAAAAAAAAAAAAAAAGAAAAGTCGAGTCGGATTTATTTATTTATTTTGGTTTATTTGTTTGTTTGTTTGTTTGTTTTTGTTTGTTTGTTAGTTTGTAGCTACAATCGTACCCACATCACATTACTCTCAACTATTCTTTTCTATACTCTGACGCAATGAGAGCATGTTACCTGCCTTTATGGATAAAATAAAGTATTCACTTCAAAATTCCGTGCAGGTTCTTGAGTTCAACAGAAATATTCCCGAGTTCGACAAGATATATCTGAAGAAGGTCGCAAGTTACAGCGGTCGAAACGTTGCGCGAATAACACTCAAGTAGTCCGGATACAAATTATCAGTCCTAAACTCAAAAGCATAATGTCATTTTTTTTTTCAGTTTGAAATGGCATCTTCATTGCTAAACATACAGATAAGTGGACGCATCTTAAAAGTATCCTATCTTATTGTTTATTTGGATTGATTTTTTTTTCTTGTGGTGTTGCTTTTCAAAGATTGTTTGCTTGGAGACAGTCCAATAAAGAATTCAATATCCCTATTAATAAAAGTGATATTTTTTTTCTGTTCTCAAAGGAAAACAAAACAAAAAGATGATGGTAGCACTAAAGGGTAAATAAAAAGAATTGGATTCTCATCTTATGACGGCATTTCTCTTTTTTTGTCTACAGTTTACAAAATGAAATGTTTCATACAAACATACAGTGAACGGCGCTCGACACCAGGAAGAGGGGGGAGGCGATGGGGAGGTTTACAATCTATGGCACAAACATCTATTAGTCTATAAAATAAGCAAATAACACCCCCCCCACCGGAAAAAAAAAGATATTTGAATACAATCAACAAGTTTGTTTTGATCCAGTATCGAAAAGAAAAGCTACAAAAATAAACTTGTCTCTCTCGATAAGCATTTATGAAGTTCGGACTTTTTATTTAGCCACAGCAGACCATAATCTATTATAATAAAGTCACATTCCCGTCTGTTTGATTCTTCACTATTTAATAAATATGTATAAGCGGCACATAGTTTCGCAAATTAATTTTCACTAGCGGGACCTGTGGAAATTCCACAGGGGACTCATTCATATGCAATATATTGATGTTGGCATTCTGTAGATGTTCAGTGTAAATTGAGACGCTCTGATATTATTGTAGCTTATTTGTTAAAACTTTGTTATTTTGTTATTATTGTATCTGTTTTGTTAAAACTGCAAAAATATCTATCTAAGCTAGCAGCAACGCCTAGCGTAGCCCGGTCGTAAAATACGCTTAAATATGATATTTTAATTTATGCAGATTTCGTATATATTATTATAGAGTAAATTTTCTATCGATTCTTATATGTTATAATGTTGTGATTTCAAAAATGAAAAATATATATCCATATGACTTGGGTGCATCAGCTTCAATCGAAACCGAAACCAAAATTTATGAAGACAAAAGAATATATATATATATATATATATATATATATATATATATATATAAACTTAAAGTTCTTTAGCTATAATTGAAACCGAAACCAAAACTTCTGAAGAATAAGTTATTTAAAAAAAATAAAAAGATAACTTGAGTCCCATCAGCTATAATCGAAACCGAAATCAAAACTTATGAAGAATTCTTGGTAATATTATTTATTACATGAAATGGAAAGTCATAATTAAACGAAAGTCATTCGGAAGAAAAAAGATGTAATCGTGACACACAAGACAACACACACATTAGTATACATACTAAAAACTGGCTTATCTACACTTTAATTCCAGCATGATTTCGATATATACTATCACTTTAAAAGAAATCTATATTCAACGAGCAACCTCATTTGCATATTGCATTAAAGAAAATCTATTTTACTAATTAGGTCCGTGTTATTAATTGTGTGACGAGCATGCGCGGAATCCCACAAGAATTGTGTGTCAGGCCTGCCTGCGGCGAAAAGCGAAACTGGCGCCTTTAAATTGCAAATCAAAAGTCTACCAATGAGCTACATCAATCCTACCGACAGCGACGATTGAGTTTCGCCTAACGGCTTTAAAAAGCAAGCTGATAAGTCATGTGGGGTGGGGGTAGTAGAAAAAGACTGACTAAACAGGCCTGATGGCCGAGGTGCGGTGCCTGCTCTTAGACTGCACCCAAGTTAGTCAATGGAGGAGGAAACCTTTCTATACTGAGACGCTTTTATTTTTGCATTTTGCCAGAGTGCCCCTTTTAGGGGAGCTGGGGTTTTCCCCACATTAAAAACGACCTTATGTCACATTTTGTTTTCGTGAGGAAACAAATAAATAACCAGTTAAAAAAGATTATACTGTGATCGTGTCGTAGCATCTCAATTCGACGGTAATGTTCGGGATCGTGTCATGTCGATGGTCATTGTTAATAGAATCGTTTTAATTGCTCTATTTAGAAATATCATTAAAGTTGATTTATTTAATTAATTTAATATCTAATTTAATTCATTTTCAACTATTATGAATTTAAGACATTTTTTTAGCCACAGAAGGCGATAATCTATGTAATTATAAAACCCCAATGACCTTGTAACGGGTGTTGTAACCCACACCTGGTCTACGACTTCCGGTTGCGTATGCTTACAATAACATAAACCCATAACAGCACAAACAAATGAACAGCAATTGCTACATTTGCAGAATTTGGCATGCGCACTGAAATATTAACGTTATTATTTAGAAATTATTATTTTCTTCTACACTACCAACATAAATAAATAAAACCATAAATATGTTGTTGTTTTTAATTGCGTTACAAATAAGTACTCAACGCTACAATAAATCGTATTGTTTTACTGTGTAAGTTTTCAGCCTTCCAATTGTTTTTTTTTTCGCGTTTAAGTTAAACGATATATCAAAATTTGAATTAAACTTTAAGTATTATGGTATCTGTTCAGTGCACACTTACCTATAAGTATGGAAAACGACTTATAATTCAATGGCTATAAGTTTTTTTTTTCAAAAATAAACAATTATAAACATAACGACTCATAGAAATCTATTTATATTCTTTTTTCATTTTAATATACTTTCATAGAAATGAAATGTTTCTGTTATGTCACAAAAACTCTTTTCTTTACATCACAAGTGTCACGCTCATACATTAATTCCATAGCTAATATAACATACTGACCCAACGGGTCACGGGTAGTCTAGTCTATTATAAGAAAGGCGTAGTCCTGTCTGTTTGTTCAGCATTTAATTCATATGTACAAAGGGTACACTGTTTCACAAATTAATTTTCACACCGAAAAATGGTGATCAGTGTACTTCCTTTGTACACCTTAGTCGAGAATCCGATCTCGACAATCAGTCCAACAGAAATTGGCCCATTTTGATGGACTGATGCAAAATGTTCTGTGTAACCCTAGGAGGTCCACCTTCCCAGGGTTTGTTTCCTGCAAGTTTATCACTTATTGTCTGAGGTGTCTTTATTAGGGAATACCGATGGGGCTACTCAGACTTATTTTTTTAGTGTGCTCCTTTTCTTGAGGTGTTGGCCTATTCTCTTACCTTCCAATTTTGTGTCACATTTTCTTATGGCGGGGAAAATGATAAATACCAGATTTACATGCACTTTCATTCCAACATGATTTCTATATATACTATTTATTCAAAAGAAATCTACATTCAATGAGCAGTCTAATTTGCATATTACATTAAAGAAAATACAGGGTGACCCCCCACCAAAAAAAAAAACGGGCCCCCGTGTATCTTTATGTGATATCTCCATTATTTATTCACCGATTTCGCTTATTTTACAGGACATGGCAGAATCAACACCCGTGAGTACACCAAGATCCTAGTGGGAGCTGGGACAAAGAATACACTATTAAATTTTACTACAAGACAGGCTTGTTTAAGAAAACCCAGAATAGTTTCATGCGTCAGTTCAAATGTGAAAAGGCTCTATCAAAAGCAGAATTCAGAACTGGGTGAACGACTTCGAGAAGTATGGGACCGTGGAGAAACTCAACGCTGCCAGAGAGAACCGTCCAAGCAAGTCGGGACGTCTCAAGAAGCGAACAGCCGAGCTGGTCGAAAGAGTGAAAGAGTCTCTCCAGCAGAGTCCAAAACGCTCTGTGTGTAAGCGAAGTCAGTCCCTTGGTATGTCCCTTGAGACTTGCAGAAGAGTGCTGGTGAACGATATCAGGGTTTACCTATACAGAATACAGACGCTGCAGACCCTTACAGCCTCAGACAAGAAGCAGAGGATGGCTATGGCAGTCAAGATGCTCGAGAAGATCAAGGAGACACCAAGTTTCCTTAACCTCCTTTGGACCTCAAATGAAGCCCACTTCCATCTTGATGGAAAGGTGAACTCCAAGACAAATGTCTTCTGGGGGTCCTCCAGACCCAATGAAGTAGCCAATAAGCCCCTGCACTCTCCTAAGTGCACGGTGTGGGCTGCAATCTCGGCCAGAGGCATCATTAGACCAATCTTCATCAAAGAATCTGGCACAGCAGTGACAGTCACCAAGGAGCAGTATGTGGAGGTCTTCAAAACCTTCAAGAGTGAGCTCCAGACCATCTACCCGTCGCTCATGAGCAAGTTATGGTACCAGCAGGACGGAGCAAGTTCTCACACCTCAAACCTGTCCCAAGATTGGCTGAAAGAGATCTTCGGAGGCCGAGTGATCAGTCTCAAGACTGATTTTGAGTGGGCACCTTATAGCCCGGACCTAAGCCCCCCAGATTTTTTTCTTTGGGGCTATCTTAAGAACAGAGTCTACGCAGGGAAACCGAGAACCATCACAGAACTCAAGGAAGCCATCAGGGAGGAGATGAGAGCCATTATCAATTTGATCTGTAAGAACGTCATGGACAACTTCGTGCTGCGCCTCAAGAAATGCACGGAGCCAAATGGAGGTAATCTAGAACATATGCTGTAGAATGAAGAAAAAAAGGCCAAAAAAACCCTAGTGTTTTGATGTGATATTTTGAATATAATAAACTAGTTATGACCAAAGTTTCATTTCATTCAGACAAAAGACTAAGAAACGGCGCCTAATTAGAGTTGGGGGCTCGTTTTTTGGGTCACCCTGTATATTTTAATAATTAGGTCGATGTTATTAATTATTTGTTGCAATAGAATCGTTTTAATTGTTCTTTTTAAAATTATTATTAAAATTTGATTTATTTAATTCATTTTTAATTTAATTTAATTCATATTTAATTTATTTTCAATTATTAATAGTTGACAACAGATGCATTTGAAACCGGAAGTTATTTAAGCTATGAGAGTTATTTCCGTTTTAAGCTATAAGAGTTATTTTGCGTCTAATTTTCGTAGACCAAAATTGAAGTGTTTCATGCTTTTCTTAAATCCACCATGTGGTCACTTTTCGTAAAAAGTTAGGATATTGGGTGTATCTTAAATAATAGGTGACTCATCTCTCCGCCCGGCAATATGTTTCAACCAAGCAACACCGGGTATATACAGATAGTCTATTATATAAAAGGAAAACGTTTGTGTGTGTGTGTGGGGGGGGTTGTGTGTTTCTAGCTAGAAGTAAAAAAAAAAACTACGAAATAAACCCTATAAAGTTGATGTATGTTTGATCAGAGTTGCCTTGGATAAATATTTAAAAATTAACAAATGTACATTCATTTCTTGGTGGGTCAACCAGGTTAATGATTTACTTTATTATTATTCCCAATAGACATGAATCGGCTGGACGGAATTGAAAGAGAGATGGGAAGAGGAATGTTAAGAAAACTTCTTTGTTGTTTGTTTTTTATTTTGTTTGTTTTTTCATGGATTCGGTAAATGCTGCCTAAACCCACTACTCTCTCTTTATAAAATAAAAATGCCTGCATGTCTAGCACGAAGTTTTTTTGTTCTTATGTTTCTGAATATTTTAGATGAGAATTGATTAATCGTATTATTTGGATTCTTCAGATTACTGTTCTCACCTTGAGTGTTATTTTAATAACGTTTTGACTGAGGTCACCTCCAACCTTTTTCATGTATATCTTGTCGAACTCAGGAATCTTCCTTTTAAACTTTGTCAAACACGAATATGCATGGAATTTTGAATAGAACCTTGCATTTAATCTGCTGCTGTAGCATACTTTCATTCTATCAGCCATAAAAATCCTAAATAATTTGCAATTGTATTTTGAGTGTCGCAGGTACTGAGGATTGAACCATCAAGCTACCAGATGAGTGTAACTCATAACTGAATTTACTAAGTA
>NC_136518.1:43817464-43877464 GCF_053919585.1 Euprymna scolopes
GACCTACAAGATTACTCTTCATAATTTTATGTGGAGTAGAACTTCATTATTTTGAAGACCGGGAAATGTGAAAGCAGTGACTGGTAGAAAGGATCATACCATATCATGCTGCTGCTGCTGCTGCTGCTGCACAACGAAATTCCTCAAGAAGCTGCAAAAAAAGAAATCATAGCAAAATCCAATAAAATCAATGCAAACTTTAGCAAAAGAAATCTGCATTGGAGTGATGACTATGAAGAAAGCAATGAATGGGGATCTTGACTACTCCTTATGAAAGAATTGCAAAAGCCAACTACTCACAGTCAAAGCCCTAGAGAATCAGACTAGAAAATCGCCAAACTCCTCAACAAGTTCAAACACTCAGTTAAGCTCGGAATGCTATGGTTTTTACCAAGACTAGTTGTGCAATGCACAGAACAGTGGCTTGCATACAGTCTGCATGAAATCACCTGAGTGATGAAGATTATAGTGGCCTCCATTCTGTCTCCAGATACAATGGATACCACCTGTAAGAGTGCTTATGCATGTAATTGTGAAGCAAGGATTGCACAATTCCAACCTCACCTCTCCTGTGTCAAACCTGCCTGATTCCAGCGGCAAAGAGAAGTTCAGGACGACTGGAAACAATGCCGAGATAAGCAGAGAGCACATACAGCACTTGGTATTCCCAATTGGTCACCCATTTAAGTACTGACCAATCTGAACGATGCTTAACATCAGTGATCTAACAGGAACTAGTGTGTCAGCATGATTATCCTGTATGCATATAAGTACTACTGACCTTACAGATGCATAAAGATTAAGTCTCCTCAAATTCCATGAACAAAGCTTCTTTCTTAGACTGCACGCTTGTGAAATTCTCTTCCGTTTGTCTGCTTTCCGACTGATTACAATATGGCCATCTTCAAGTCCAATGTAAACAAGTTCTGGATGAACCATCCCCTTAAGTAATCCAATTTACCAAACTTCCACTACTAACAATTACTACGATATTGTGCTATTGACTACTGTACAATCAATAACCCTTATCCTCGAGTGGCCTCTGAGCCTTGTTAAGTGGTGATTCATATGTAAAAAAATGTGATGGCTTTTGGGTGCATTTCTAGTAAATAGTATCCGCTGTTGCACATTTAACAGAGATTTAGGCTCAACTGAGGTGACTATATTGAGTTGCTGTCCACTGTGTCAAATGCTAGACGGAGATGGTAACTGCAGAAAGTCTATACATGTCGTAGAAGTCTCAGTTTCACAAGTCCAAAAAAATCCATAAGTGTCTGTCCAAGAACCTCTACAACTTCACTAGTCTCAACATCTGCCACCCACCTCCAATAACTTGTCAGATTGCACCCATGTAGAATATTATATGTGAGACACAATTGAAAAAAAAAAAAAAAACGCCAACCAGATGCCTGCTACACCATGCTAGAATCAAACCGTCACGATGGATACGTGTTCAATCGTCTTGGTGGATATTGTGAAGGCTGCATGTTCCATATCAGATTCCGAGGCTATTTGAATTTTGAGAAAACTTCGTTTATTGGTGAAGATACGTTGTTTTCCTTTCCTTTCCAAATAGTGTAAAATGTGTGTGAAACACCTGATATATAAGTAGAGTATTGAACAAACAAAATAATACATTTAAAAAAAAAAAAAAACTGAATTGATTTTAATAGTTAACATCAATTTTTCCCACATTTTATCTGATGATCAACCTTTGTAAAACTGATGTCATTTTTATAGTTATATACAGACCTCCTTTTTTAATGGCATTATTTGGATTCATCGGACTACTGTTCTCATTTTGAGTCGGTCTAACCACTACTCTATGGGTCCTTGCAGACAATTCTGGTACAAACTTTAGGAGCCTTAACCTATTTTAGTTCTGTTTGTAAATATCACTATTTATTACTAATTATTACTATATATAAACGCATATCTATCTATATATATTAATGTTCATACTTATCACTTGTATATATTATCTATTGTTTATAATTAATGGTTCCCATATCGTATTAAATTTTATACTAGGTCTGCTTAGTAATTGGTTAGAGTACTTGGAAAAATCAATTTTAAAATGTGACATTCTCCTGAAGGTTGAAGGTTCAATCTTCAGTGTTGGTGACCAAAAATACAATTGCGAATTACTTGGGACCTCTATCCAGTTATGAATGATGGAACAAGTGCATGCTAGCCCTGTGAAGTAAATAAAGGGTTCTGCTTGAAATTCTGTCTAAATTCCTGAGTTCGACAAGATCCACCTGAAGAAGGTTGGAGGTTACATCGACCGAAACGCTGTGAAAATCACACTCAAGATGAGAACAGTTGTAGATGAATCCAAATAATACGAATAACCAATCCTCATCTCAAAAATTCAGAAACCTCGTTTTTTTAAAACAATTATATTAGCTTTCAGAAGAGTCCCTTTTAAGAAAAGTTGCCGAATTAAAAAAAAAATCCTTTCTTTTAAAAGATGTGGAGAAAAACTGCAAAGAAAGGATTCATATCTCTTGATCCTCAAGGAATAATTCAGTTGAAACCAGCCTGAGGAAACTTCAATTATCAAACGCTATCTATCTGCCTTCACTTTAAAAAAAACAACAAAAAAACTCATTCACAATTATTTGCGTTTTTTTCTTCATCCTATTATTCTTATAGTTGTTATTCATTTTTCTCACGTGTCCTCTTCAGAGTATTTGCTTAACGTGAGATTGTGAGAAATTATTTGGAAAGTTATTTCTAACTTTTACAGTCAAGGCAAAAACACTTTTGTGTAAGAATAATCATCTCTTGTTTTTGGATATAGTGATAAACCAAACAAAGCAATTACAGTGTGACCCGGATATAAGAGAATTCTTCTCCGGGGGTGAGTGTGGGGGTTACAGCGCCCTTATATCCGGGTTACACTTAAATCCAGGGTTCTTATATCCGGGTTACACTGTACATTAACACGGGTTCTACTTTGAGACCAGAGAAAATCTCTATTATATCCGGCTTACACTGTATTGGATTCAATCAAATATATATTACAATTCTAAATACAACAAAGAGATACTTAATCGGTTTCTTGTTGATTTCCAAAAAGTGGTGGTTCCTAAGGTGTTTTCCTTGTTTAAGACAATCAGTTCAAAAGTGACGTGCTCCCCCCACCCTTTTTCTGTTAATCAAAATTAACTTTTTTTTTTTTTTACACAGGCATCACCACATTATCAAGGCCAAGAGGCCACTCGAGGATAAGGGTTAAAGAGTGTACAGTAGAAATTGGACAATATAGTAATCAATTCGGTAAATTTGTTAACTTATATGGAACGGCTCATCAAGAACTTGTTTACGTTAGACTTGAAGACAACCATATTCTAGTCAGCCGGAAAGCAGGAAAAGGGAAGACAATTCCACAGGCGGGCATTTCTAAGAAATAAGCTTTGTTCATGGAATCTACGTTTAGGTTTAGGCACAGATAAAGAGTGGGGGAATTATTGATAGTGTTTTCAGTTAGACGAGTGTTTCTTGTGAAAGTTTGGCGAGGGGGGACCATAGACTGAAGCTCAGTCGAACACTTTCCATGAAAATAACGATACATCAGAGACAAACGCGCAACATCTCTTCTGTGAGATAGAGGTTGCAGGGAAGAGAAAAGGACATTTCCTACGAGGCTACGAAGTCTATTTTGAACCCTATCAAGGCAGGACAAGTCCTTTCTAGCAGCTCCTGCCCAGATGTGGCAACAGTATTCCATCCTTGGACGTACCTGGCTGTTATATAAATAGAGAATTGCATCAGCAGTGAGATATCTACTGGATCGATAGAAAGATCCCATCATTTTTCCAGCGGTCTTGACAACAGATTTGATGTACGTGTTCCATTTAAGATCAGGAGTAACGGTCAAGCCCACTTTTTTCAATAATTAACAGTTCCTTCTGTTGAAAGTTCTTTTGTGAGAGTTTATATAAAATCTCGCCTCTGAAGTAAACTATGCCAAAAGGCAACATAAATTATGATAAATTCAGTTATGCAAATTGCCAAATATCTTGTTCAGAATTTTTACAACAAGGTAGATATGTGAAAGTAGTACATTAGTAACTTGTATAAGCTACTCTCTTTCTTTCTCAATTCGTTTAGCTTACTCTTTCCTTTCTGCCGTGTCACGAAATAAAAAGAAACATGGTTTCATATAGAAGTGTTAATTCTGCAATTTTCACCAAATGAAAGTGATTTGTGCTTATTCTAAATGATAAACTTAACGAGCTTGCATAGAATACCCATTTCTTATAAAAACAACAACACAATGACCAAAACGTAGAAATGAACAGTCTGAATTAATGCATAACGAGGCACAAAATTTATATATTTTTCTCTCTATCATTATCTAAAAGGAACTTTGTTCCTCTCTCTCTCTCTCTCTCTCTCTCTCTCTCTCTCTATATATATATATATATATATATATATATATATATATATATATATATATATATATATATATACATATATATATATGTATATATATATATATTTCTCTACCTCTATCTAAAATGAAATTTGTCTGTGTGTTCGTTTCCTATGGACTTAGAAACGGCTTGGTCAATTTTTATGTAATTTCACATGAAAGTACTTTATGTGCCTGGTAGTGTTCTTAGATATGTTTGGTATCGGGATGTTTTCAATAAGTATTGATAATCGATAATTAAAATAATCCGATGAAAGAACAAATAGACAATTTTGACCAAATTTAACATCTTACACCGCCCAACATCACAAGTGCCATTGAGAAGTTTTATTAGACGAAAAACAGAAAATCCCAGCATATAAAATCAACAGTAGATTCTTTGATACGACAGGGGCGCTTTTGAAATGAATGTTTCTGTTTAAAGCACAATTATACTACGATACATGACTTTTTCATGTTAAACTTTAATTCAAACCATTATATATAAAAAATAATCTCATAAAATCAACAGCAGGTTCAACCGTCGGTTCTCAACAGTGCAAGAAGACACGTCAAGCTTCTTTCCGATGTATCGCAATGGGTCCCCAACAAGAACAGACAATCGATTTGATTGAAAAATATGGATTTCACCGATTTCAATGACAATTCACCGATTATCATTCAATCTTGGGCAACGTCGGGTCCTTCTGCTAGTTCATTATAACACGATCATTTTTTAAAAACTTTGAACAAGCTAAACTCATTAAATTCCTTTTAAATAAATCTCAGCGAAGATGCCTTGAAAACTTAGGGGAGATTTTCAAGTCAAATGAGTACGAAACTAATCTTATATATTGCTTTCATATTCTGGGGACAGCCATCTTGTTTTTGGGGGGAAAGTTATCACATCATTATTGCTGTATTGACTTAAATTTTTTAAGATTTCTTTTTAGTTACGAAAAAGTTACGTACAGGGTGGAACGATAAAGGTGTCGCCCTAACGAAAACAACACTTCGGCTTTATTTTAAAACGTTTATTAAAAAAAATCAATTCAGAAAACTTGATTATGTAGTAGAGCTGACATCTGTTCAATGTAGTTGCCTTCAGCCTCAATCACCGCCTCAACATTTGTCTAGAACTGGGAGCATGCCTTTTCTACAATCACTGATGGGAGTTTGGCAAAGACATGGCGGATAGCGGCAAGCATGTTGTTGTGGGAGGTCATATTGTTTATGTTCTCAATGTATAACCAAACGAAGTAGTTCAGTGAGTTAAGGTCGTGGGAGGAAGAAGGCACTCCTTCTGAAGCCAAGCCTGAATCTGTTTGGACTTGTGGGCCAGCACAGAGTTCTGCTGCCACTCCCAGGGTTGGCCAACGTCCACCTGATTTCACCAGGGGATCATCACATTCTTCATCACATCCAGGTACACTTTGGTGTTGACTTTCAAGCCGACTTCAAAGATATGAGGTGGCATGATGTGGCCCTCACTTGAAACTACACTGAAAGACCACAACTGTGGTCGGAAACTTTGTTTTCATTACCCTGGGCATGTGTATGTGCACGAAACTAATCGTTAATGTATTGATTTTATATTCTTACACACAATCCAAGGGAAATAATCCTGTTTAAAAACTTGTGCTAATTACTTCCCTTCCATTAATGGAATTACTTACGTCGAGTTAAATTGTCTGTCATATTTTGTTACCAATATGAGAGGTTCATTTTTAATAACGTACTTAGATTCCTCTTGATTATAAATTACTCTTTCCCCAAATATTTTCCTCTTTCTCAAATTCAAGGGCTAATATTATTTACCAGTTCCGAGGAACACATATCTGTCTCTGATGAGTTGTTTGGTGAACTTCCGCTATTTAATGAAACACATGTAAGACATACGACATTAACATATGAATAAAATACGATGAGTATGAAATAAATGCATCTTCTGATTTTAGAATCATGACTAACTGCAATGATCACAACTTCCGCTCATTCGAACACTCTAGATTGTTTAATGTATTCGTCCAAATTTTGCATTTAATAGTTCTTAATTCCTTTCATTCTTGATTTGTTCGGTGGCCCTGAGGTAAATGCCTAGCAAATAGAGCTAAAGTTGACTTCGTGCTTAGATTCGAATCTCATGACCGACAGGAATATTTACCTCTTACACTGATGGTTGCATCAACATGACACACTTATGTCTGTAGGTATAAAGAATAATTATTGTTATATATATATATATATATATATATATATATATATATATATATATATATGCTTGGATGTGCTGAAAAGTGTGGTGATCCACTGGTGCAATCAGGTGGGCACTGTCAAACCCTGGGACATTCAGCATAATCGTGTTGACACACCGGTTCTCGTTAGGCTACCGAAGTTAAACAATGTTGAGCCTGGTTAGTACCAGATGGGTGACCATTTGGGAATTTTAGGCGCTGTATGTGCTCTCCGCTTTTCTTGCCATTTGTCGTCCTGTACATACACTTTACTTGTAACTGGTATTTAACAATGTCGACTCAGGAAAGGTGTGGTTGGAGATTAAACACCTCCTGCCTCAAAAATTTCACGTGCAGGCACCCCTACGTGGGTATCCCATAGTCTGTCAAAGGCAGAAGGAAGCCTATATATACATATATATATGTGTGTGTGTGTGTGTGTGTGTGTGTGTGTAGTATAAGCTGTAAACTGTATTTAGAGGAAATATGTCACATTATAAATGAAATAATAAAGCAATTAACATTATTAAATAAACAAGAATCCAGATCTAAATACAGAATATTTTTTTCCTATTTAATCCCTGCTTAAATAAAATACGAATGTGTTTAATGTAACGTGAGCATCGTTTCTGTAAAAGATGATAAACACATATCTGCATAATAAATACATCGATAAAAACCTGCACACGCTTATTCGTCTTGGTTGATTGCCGATTTATACAAGTCAGAGACATTTCTGATGATCGTTCAGACTATGAAACTTCAATAAAGCGTTCAGCTAAATATATTTTGTTAGCATTGATTCTACGTATTTACACACGCGCGCGCGCACACACACATATATGCAGTGTATACGAGAGTCTGTATTATATACTAGACACAATCTCAAATGTCTAAAATCTCCCTGTATAAAGGTTTGTTGGGACAAGCTGGCAAAAGGATACTTCCCCTTAGGCAAAACATTGACAAAAAAAAAAGTATTCGAAGTTCAAATAAGATCTTCCAGTATAGCTAACTCACACTGGCTCGTATAAGGAATGGTGCACTTTATCCCGGTGATGTTAAATTAAGTAACAGCACTTAGCTGGATACTCCACCAGACCAGATGAATTCTTGTCTTGGAATTGGGTAAGATCAAGAGTCCAGAAGAAAGATAAACTATAACAGAGTTTATTCGTCAATTTTAGAGAGGAAAGGTAATGTTCCCAACTGCTTTACTAACTCAGTGTTTGAGAGGTTGAAGAGAACGTTACTGGAACATTTGAATGTCTATGTATCTCATATAAATCAAGATTTAGTCTCAAGAAGCTGCCTCTTAATTTACTGATAATTTTAACAGAAGTAAAATGAAACGGCGATATTTCTTGCAGTTGAGATTCGCCGTGATGAGGTTTGTTTCGTGCTAATGGGGCCAGAGATAGCTCCATGGCCGGGTTCAAATCTCCTGACTGGTAGTAATCGTGTCACCCTGCACTGATGATTCCCAAAAGGATGAAATACTAGTGTCTGTAGGCATTAAAAAATTACTATTGTAATAGTTATGTCAGCCCCTTTAAGAAACTCGGTTCTTATTGTTGAGCACTTTAAAGTTGAAATAGAAAGTCGGTCACCTAAGCTCGCATGCATAGATCATGATGTTATAATCATTAGACCACTATGGCCGGATGTTACGACATTTAAAAAAAATAAATATTAAAATTTCAACGATATTTCTCGTGGTTGAGATTGGCCGTGAAGTTTGTTCCTTGCTAATGGAGTCAGAGATGGCTTCATAGCAAGGTTCGAATCTCCCGACCGGTAATAACCATGTCACTCTGCACTGATGATACCTGAAAGGATGAAACACTAATGTCTGTAGGTATTAAAAAATTATTATTGTAATAATTATATATATATATATATATATATATATATATATACTTTTAATATTTCTTAATTATTTTGTACAATATTATATACTATTCTTTCGTTCTCATTTCATATCTAAATGTTATTAAGCCAGTTTTTATCTATATTTTTATTTTGTATAATTTTGGCCCTTTCCCTCTTCTGATGAGAAGCATTTACCTTCGAAATGCCATGCCAAAGAGGTTTCTTTTTTCTAAATTTTCTCCTTTTACTTTTTCTTTATGGTTCTTGATGATATAATATACATAACTAATGCTTCACCCCTTTTCTCTCTCTCCCTCCCTCCCTTCCTCTCTCTCTTGAGATATATATATAGTGTTATAATGGAATAATTCCAGGAGGAAATCCGGGTATGAGAGCTCAATGTGGTAAACAGAGCAATAATATAACAATATCGACAATTATGTAATTTCCGTGTTATATTTATATATATATATATATATATATATATATATATATATATATATTAGGCACCGCCAAAAATGTTATATTTATATTTATATATATATATATATATATATATATAAATATATATATATATTATATATATATATATATGTATATATATATATGTTCTAACAGCAGTTTTATAGGAGTATGGTACTAGAGGAGGTAAATGAATATTCAATTACACATAGAGAAGTACACACATATTCAAATACTGACAAACAACAACAATGGCCTTCGGGTCAAGATCAAAGTGTAGTATCTGTTCCGGCAGATACTGCAAGCTATGACTAGCTATGACTAGCAAAGACCAGATGTGGGGGCAACCCCACATGCCTGACCATTAACCAGCTCCCATTTCCCACCTCTCGGGAGCTGGTCCCCTTTTTCCCTCCCCCCTCCCTTCACTCCTCACATTAAAAATCGGCCTTGTGCCTAATTTGCTCGGTGGGGGAGCAAATAAATACCATCTGTTCTTCAGATGCTGCATTTCAATTTCTTGTTCTCTGTCAGTGGAGGAGAAATCCTTCACGACTGAGACAATTTTTATTTTTGTTCCTTTTCTCCACATTAAAAAACGACCCTGGTATCTAACTCTGTCCCGTGGGGAGGCATTGTAAATAGGAACCACATATTCACACATTGACAAAAGCATCAATGGCTCATGAACTCACACATGCATATTCACACTGACCGAAAACATAAACATATGCATTTCTAACATTCCCTGTGAACATTTTACAAATACATTTTATGCTTTTTGAAACGAAACCTTCACTTACTCCAAATATCTTTAACGTTTCTTTAAATTTTCAAATGTTTTGTTTGTTAACCAAAATTCTTCTTACTTTCATTCACTTGCTAAATAGCGATCCATTCCTAATCACTGTTGTCCATTATTTTGTATTCGGCACTTATAATCTTATTCATAGTCAGCATGAAGCTTGATACACTTTTTTTTTACATGGGGGTCACCACTTATCAAGGCCGAGGAGCCACTCGGGGATAAGGGTTATTATGTGTACAGTAATCATTGGGATAGACTCGTAGTTATAGTTAGTATTGGGGATTTGATAAGGTGTCATTACTTAATGGGGCGGTTCATCAGGAATTTGTTTTTGTTGGACTTGAAGACATCCAAGTTGGATTCGGGGAGGGGGGAACAGGCAAGCGGCAGAGAGTTCCACAGCCGTGCAGTTCTAAGAAAGAAGCTTTGTTCATGGAATCTACGTTTCAGCATCATCATCGGCGTCGTCGTCCGGTTTAACGTTAGTTAAACATGCTGGTATATGTTGGATGGATAAATGAGTAATTAATGTGAAGTATCAGTTTCTTATATAACAAAACTTGATAAGCAAAAACCCAGAGAATAAAGAGAACGGATACCAAACACTCAGTGAATTCAATATACAGCCTTTCAAGATCTATTGCACTTACAAATACACTAACAAATGACAACATAATCACACACCAACAAAGACCGTATATTTCTCCTCTTTTCATTCACAAAATCCTGTTGATGAATTTAGCACGTGCTAAATAGTGACCTATTTTCTTAAACCTTCATAACAATCATTATAGTAAAAATTATATACACGACAAAGTAAATAACAAACAAGGGCAAGAACTACTAATCAAAATGATAAGATGTCCGACGTCAATAGCATTTCAGAAATTTAACAACAAGCATTATATAATAGTTAAATAAAAAAAATTAAAAAAAGAGAAGACAAATTGAGAGGGAAATAATAATTGATTAATTCCAGAAACCAACGTGCAAGTATCAGGAAGTTTCATTGGATGTTTTGGTGGTTTTGCAGGCCGAGAGCAGGCTCAAGTCGTTTTTATTAATAATAGCGATGGAGAGGCGCTCATAAAGCCAATTCACATTGGCCCCTGGTGTAGTTACCAGTTCTAGGCTGTTGGGATAGTTGCGTTCCACTCGCCTATGGTGACCAGTTGAAACACAAATCTGTTAAGAAGCTGGCATAGTTTGATTTTTTGCAGTTCTCTTACATATTCACATATCTGTTTTTAGTTTTTATCAACGTACGATCATTACCTAAATATTCTTTATTTATGAGATCATCATCATCATCATCATCATCATCATCATCATTATATCGTATGAATCCAAAGATTTTATTGCTGGCATTGGTTTCCCTTAAATGTTTTTCTAGTCAAAATTCGTTCTAGAATGACATCGAGAGGGACCATGTGAAGGTTGGCAACATCCTAAGTGAAAGTGATTTCTTTTTGTGTGTGTGTGGAATGAACTGGATTCGAACGTGGAACATCCAGGTTGCCAGTCGTGTTGTTCAACACTTGAGCACCGTCACTTCCCTTTATTTGAGAGATGACTACATATAATCGAAAAACAAATGAAAACAACAACAACAACAAAAAAACTCTGATTCAACAAATTTGTGACCAAGGTTCTGCATTGTATTTGAGCTAGTAAGAATTATACAGCATAACCACGTTTTATCTTTTCAAAAAATATGAAACTTTATCGAACAAAGATTAAGACTGGGAGTGGAGATGAGGTAGATGGGAGAATTATTTAAAAATAAAAAAATAAAAAGAGTATAATCCGACAAGACAAAACTCAACTGGGTTAGGTGAACAAATGAAGTCTATCGTTTCATCAGTTCTGTTGTCCAAACTTATTGATCTCTGAGAGAAAATAGTGTTTACACAATGAATATATTACACATCTTTCAAATGTGTGGCGAGCAACCCTTCGCATTTTCCATGACACACACTAAATCTATGAAAGAAGAGAAGGATTTCGTATTATTCATTTAGCCTTTTTTTTTTTAGTTTTTAGATTTTTTATTATGGAGTCACCACTTATTAAGGCCAAAAGCCATTCCAGTATATGCGTAAATGTGAAGGATTAATTGTCAGTAGAATAATGAAAATATGACAACTTTGAAATCTGTGACGGTCCTCTCCTCCCTCACCTCCCGTGACAGACACCAAATGGAAGAGGAGGAGCAGGAAGATAGGAGTTGAGTTTTTGTGGTGATTTTTGTTGTTTTTCTAAGGAATCATCACTTACCATAACCCACAGTCACTCAAGGATAATGAGATGAAGTGTCAGTTAGATAATGAAGAATATTATTAGAGGATTGAAAATGGGGAATGAAATGAAAAAAAATTAATTCTTCTGAGAACGATTTATGAAAAATATTTGATGACATTCAATTCGAAGACGCCCATGTTATAGTCTACAGAGAAGCAGTCCGGTGGTAATGTGTTCCAAAGATGGGAAGATTTGGAAAAGTAGCTCGGTACATGGCTGAGTCCATGTCTGTAATAGGATTTTCAGTCCGTGGATTGGTCTGTCAGACTTCATTTTTAGATTATTTTCTTGTGTGTCACTCTTCAGCTTGAAATAGAATACTGATCGCTGAAAATACATATTGAATAGATGGATTTTAAGAATCCAACACAGATGATTTGACCTGCATAAACTAAAAGATGCTTTAGATGAACTTCCTATGCTGAAATGGTCATGTGGAGCATCCATCCTCTTGGATAAACTGTTGTAGAAGCATGGATGTATTGGAACACAAGAAGATTGGCCGACCAAGAAAAACTTGTAAGCAAGTGATTAGACAATACCATACAGAGAATTTGGAGACAATTGACCCACTGAATTGTGAGGACTGAGCTTGCAAAATATCAGAAAATGTTGGACCTGTCACCGAAGGAAAAGTGATGTGAAATTAAAAGAAGAAGATATGAGGTTCTTTTCATGCCAGTCTTTTTTCACCGATATACACGCAGATTAAAGTCATCTTCTTTTAGTTGTGTATAAGTACTTCTATGTCTGCCATATACGACAGAATCATGTGGACACACAGGTTCTCAACAAATCACTAAAGTTAAGCAACACTGAGCCTGGCCAGTGCCAGATGGGTGACCATTTGGGAAGGTGAGGCGCTGTATGTACAGCAAGGTAAAATACCAGGTTGAGAAACTGGTGCGATCTATCCGTCTCTCAAGGGTAGATGGGATTTTCTTAAGCTGTGGTAGGCACCCCGTCTAGTGTGATGTCACAATAAAAAAATACCCTTGATAGCCCTGGCAAAACATCAAGTATTCACCTATCGACAAGATTTGAATTACACTACAAACTCGTGTAGTGAGTTCAATCTCGGCTATGGCCATACTGGATGAATGGATGAATGTCTGGTTTGTAACTCATGTTTAAGTTTGAAACATTGTGTGCAAGAAATGTAAGTATATTTATCTCCTCTTCAAGGTCAGGTGAGGTTTTACGAAACCAGTGCACGAAGATAAACATGCTCTGTCTGAGAAAAACGCCTGAGCAGCAGTGTCAGCATTTTCTGGCAGAAGGGTCACAGGCGATTAGCAATAAACTTAATCTTCTCAGAGAGAAGGTAAAGAATTAGGAGGTTGGACCTCTTAATACTGAACAGAACCGTACCTCAACCCAACAACAACATAGCAATTGTTGGACTGATTGACGAAGATGTATCCTTGACTGGTAAAGTGTGAGACAAATGGAAGTGAACGAGAATTCAGATGCGTAGAAAATATATTTGGATGGCAAAGCTATTGAGATTGTTCAAAAGTTTTGTTACCTTGGTGATAGCATTGGAGCACAAGATGGAGCAGGTGCTAGTGTGATTGCAGAAATGAGGAGTGAATGGATTAAGTTCAGAGAATGTCTGTCATTACTAACCAGCAGAGCATTACCACTATCGATCAAAGGGAATAATCTATCAAGCATATGTACTTAGTGTCATGATTCATGGAAGTGAAATCTGCCCAGTGAAGGTTGAGGATATGTGTTGCATGGAGAGAAATGATTTTAGAATGAAACGATAGATGTATAATGTGAGACTTAAAGGCAGGCTTAGTTTTGATAACTTTAGAAGTCGATTAACTCTGGAGAGTATAGAGAGATGTGTACAGAAAAGGAGGCTTTGATGGTATGGCTATGTTGAAAGAATGGATGAGAGTTTTTAGGTTAGCAGATGTAGAACAATTTAGATAGCAAGATCAGTTCACAGGAGAATGGCAGGGGAAAGATAAGTGATAAAAAATGGGCTTGAGAGAAGGAGGGATAAATAACGACTTGGCCAGAGATAAGTTAGGTTGGGAAGTTAATTGCTATAAGCTATCTAACACATGCAAAATGAATGTTAAATCGAATATGTTGCTGCTGCTGCTGCTGCTGCTGCTGCTGCTGATGATGATGATGATGATGTTTGGAGCTTGAGCGGATGCATCTTCAGAATACCAATTCTTCTCTTTCTTTGCAGCAATACAAACAAATTGTGTTGTGTCTTTTGATTCGTCTCTGATCTCTGACAAAAATGGCTCTTCAATTGTTAGAATGAACAATATAAAAGAAATAGAAACAAAGAATCTCAATTCAGAAACTTTTTCGTTTTTCAGTTTTCCTTTTAAAATTCAACTTTGACAAGAATATAATTTCCTTCTTGGAATAAAAAGAGAATAAAAGAGAATTGTTTAAAGAGCAATTGTCAATCTGATTCAAAACTATTTTGGTTAAGAAAACAAGACTTTTGAAAATTTGTATTTTTTTCTTTCTCTTTTTTGGTTTTTCGTTTTGTCTTTTCAATTTACTTTCTTTCAGTATTTCTTTCGCAGTATCTTATTTTCTTTCCATGTGTCTCACTTTTCTTCCGCCTAATTTTCTTTTATCTTGCCTTACTTTCTTTTACTCTGCATTATTACCATTCTTGCTTTATTCTTACATTCATTTTGTCATTATCTCTTTCCTTGTTCTTTTCTTACTTATTTTCTTTATTTCATTCTTATTTTCTTTTTTTCTGGATGATTTTCTTTTATTTTTGTATACCTTTCTTGCTGACTTTCTTTCTGTCTTTTTTTTTTTTTGTCTTACATTTTTTTTTTCTGCTTTTTTCCCTCTGTTTCTCTAACTTTCTGCCTTTTTTCCTTCTGTCTGCCTTACATTTGCACTTTCTGTTTTATTTTCCTTATATCTGTTTTTCGTTTTTTTGCCTTATTTTCCTTTTACTCAGCATTCTGCTTTATTTCCCGTTTTGTCTGGCTTACTTTCTTTCTTTCTGCCTTGTTTTCCTCCAATTTGTCTTTCTGCCTTCTTTTCCTTCTGCCTAACTCACTTTCGTTCTTTGTATCTTATTTTCCTCCCGTCTGCATTTCTGCCTTATTTTCCCTATTGTCTGCCTTACTTTCTTTCTTTCTTTCTTTCTGCCTTGTTTTCCTTCAATTTGTCTTTCTGCCTTCTTTTCCTTCTGCCTAACTCACTTTCGTTCCTTGTATCTTATTTTCCTCCCGTCTGCTTTTCTGCCTTATTTTCCCTATTGTCTGCCTTACTTTCTTTCTGCCTTATTTTCCTTTTACTTGCCATTCTGATTTATTTCACGTCCTATCTGCCTTACTTTTTTTACTGTCTGCCTTGTCTTCCTCAATTTATCTTTCTGCCTTATTTTCCTTCTGCCTAACTTATTTTCATTCTTTGTACTTTATTTTCATCCCATCTGCTTTCATGCTTTATTTTCTCTATTGCCTGCCTTTCTTTCTTTTTGCCTCATTTTCCTTCTGCCTGCCTGACTTTCGTTCTTTTTGCCTCATTTTCCTTCTGCCTGCCTGACTTTCGTTCTTTCTTACTTATTTTCCTTCTGTCTAACTTACTTAATGCTTACGTTTCTTCCTGCTTACATTTTATATTTTTCTGTTTCTTTCACTCCTTTCAAGCAATAAAACTGACAAAAATTTTCAGAAAATAAAATAAAAATCGAATTCAAAATATGAATTTGGACGAGTCGATCTGATATTGAGATATTGAATGCCAGTTGATTCTTTTATCTTGGAAATGCAACGTTCATAGTATAAAAAGAAGAAAACACAAATAAAAAAATTTCTGGCAGAGTGAAAGACTTCTCAAGTAGCAGGAATTCTTCTGCTTCCATATAATTCAATTACTCGCAAGATGCTTCATAATTCAGTTATAGCGCAGAGAAGTTGCATTGTGGCACATTAGCCCGTTTCTAAAATGTTACTGGGGAGAGGGGATGCCAATAGAGTTGAAAGAACACATTATCACCCTTTTCAACCAGCTATTTCGTGCAATCTTTGCACATGGTCAGAACTTGTTAGTGGTACCAATCTCATTTCTTGATCGAATTTAGTTTCTTACGTAAGACGGTAACTTAATCTACAACATTGGTTTGAAATCTTGTCACTTCAAAACCATTTTGGCAAAATTAATTTTCCCAGGGAATTCTTGTCGCTCCTCTGCGTTTCCAAACAGCAAAATGGGTGGAACCAAAAAGTAAATAAATAAGTAAAATTATACCAGTCAAAAAAAAAAAAAAAAAATGAAAAAACAAACAAACAACTGAATCCGTCCATTTGAAAATTAAAAAAAAAAATAAAGCATAAGCAGAGGACTGCAAACAATCAAAATACACCGGGTCTCTCGACATATTTGTGTTCCAACCAATCACCATGGAAACAAGCGAAGCGATAGGTTTTGCCATGCGAGACTTCCTCAAGAGCTTTGGTCTGTTAATGATGCGTCACACTAGGGACCATTGTGAACTGACTTGGCACTTTTTCATTGATATATTCATAGAAAAGCCTTCAGTTTGCTTTCGGCCTGCCAAGCCAAATGGCCATCCAATGAAATTTCTTGATATTTGCATATTTTTGAAAGAGAACATTTTATTAATTACCTATTTTATATGTCTCGCAATGTTTCATAGTCATTACATCAATATTACTTGTTATTATTTTTTTTACAAATGGGTCACCAAATATCAAGGCCCTCAGGCCACTCCAGGATAAAGATTAATGTGTGTAGTTATTGGGACAGTAGCGTAATAATCGTTTGTGGTTGAAATTTGGTATAATTAGATTATTTAAAAGCACGGTTCAATAAGAATTTGTTTACATTGGACTTGAAGACGACCATATTGTAGTCAGCTGGAAAGCAGACCAGTGGAACAGAGTTCCACAGGTAGGCAGTTTTAGAAAATAAACTTTTTTTGTGGAATCCACGTTTAGGTTTAGGCATTAATAGAGAGTGAGTGAATTTATTGATAGTGATTTGGGCTAAACGAGAGTTTTTGTGAAAGATTGGTGAGAGGGATCATAGATTGGAGCTCAGTCGAACACTTGCTATGAAAATAATGATAGACCTGAGATTCGAGGATAAGGATGTGTGCTCGGCAATATTTGGGACAGTAGAGTAGTAATCGTTTGTGGTGGACATTTAGTATAATTAGATTATTTACGAAGAACTTGTTTACATTGGATTTTAAGACCAGCAGAACAGAGTTCCACAAGCGGGAAGTTCTCGGGAAGAAGTTTTGTTTATGGAATCAACGTTTAGGTTTAGGCACCGAAAAAGGGTGGGGAAATTATTGATAATAATTTTCGCTGTCGATCATGTTGCTAATTCTGTTTTTAATTAAAAAACAAAATATATAAATAAAATATGGTAAATACTGATCAGTGCATTTGAGAGCCATGTTTTTTTAATTACTCACCCCCATTTTATTATGATGGAAATTTGTTGTAAATCAACCTGTATTTATCATGTATTTTTGGGAATCTCTTCTTTTAATAAAATATCCCTTTTCACCGTTTGATCCATATAACATCGTTACATAAATGTTGTGCTACAAACTTTAACAATGAACTCTTCGACTTACTATAAAGACCGGGAAAATATGTCTTTCTGTGTTAGCCAAAAAGTTATGCGCAAGTTACTCACACCTGGCAGTCGGACTGATGTATAACCATTCTCTTTGTTTGTTGCATTTGCTTTTCTTTTCAACATATTTTGTTTCCAATAAATGTTGAGTTGTGTCTTTCTTCTTACTGATCCACAACACTGGCGACGAGGGATGTTAAGGAACTGAAACTTATGCCACCCACAACCCTTCAGTTAACGAAAGTTGGTATAGCTATATAACTTCTCGTTCTTTTTGATTAACGACCTTGTTAGGCAAACTCAAAACGTAATTATTACCCGAAGAGACCTGGTGTGTGGTTGTGAACAATGTAGCTCAGTGTAATGAGATAAAGCTGTCGTTGTCTTTCTATTTCTTCAAAGTGTAACCCCACACTTGTTGTCTGTATTAATAAATGTGGTGGTGCATTCACCTTAAGGATAACAATGAACTCTTCCACTTATTATAAAGACCTGGAGAATATGTCTCTCGGTGTTAGAACACAAGTTATGCGCAAGTCATGCACACATAGCAGTTGGACTGATGTATACCTACACTTTTCATGTGTTATATTTGTTTCTCTGTCCACCATATTTTGTTTCCACCAAATACTGAGTTGTGTCTTTCTTCCGGATTTTTACAGGATCATAACCTCTTGTCAAAGCTAAAATAGGAGGCCTTACATTTGGGACGCCCCTCGTATATACATATATTTAGAAAGAAACATATACATGTATATAAACTAACACATATATATACATAGACACACGCACTATACATATATAGATATACATATATACAGATACATACACATATGTATACACACACACACATATATATATATATGACTCACACACATATATATGTCAGCCACAGATAGATTGTTTCGCTGTATAACAGCTCTTCAGTGCTGCTAGATTAGCAACTACCTCAAGCCCGGATTGAAACTCGACCATCTAGAAGACGGCGTTTCTATATATATATACTTAGGAAGCAACTGTGATCCAAGTATGTCTGGTTAAATACAACAGAGTTTTCATTTTTCTTAGCTTTTCTAACAATTTTCTCTATTTGATGAGCAAATTTTTAATATCTGCTAATAAATTATGCATTATGGAATTGAGGGATCTTGTGTCGGACATTTCTTCTCGAGCGTTTTCAGTCTCGTTGTCATCATCAGGAATAGCATTTTTTGTTGTTGTGTTCAGTTTTTATAGAAATCCATAATGGGTTTAAAAGAAAAATCAATGAATCAGAATATCCTGACAGCAACATCGAATGCATAAATTAAAAGAAAATAATTATACACATATATTGTCCGGCCAATTTCTAATGTAACATATGAGATGTGTCTAAAACCTCATATGTGTGCTGTGTGAGCTAAGGGCGAAAGGGAGGTTTAAGAATTGTGTCATCATATGCCACGATATTACAGGAGTATATAACTGTAAACATAACTTTCTGCAAGCGTTTTAATATTTTTACATGGTTTATACTTCCCGTCTTCACCATGACAATGCACCTGCTCACAATATTCTGAGCACTCGACCGTTCATGTCTGAAAACGTCACTATTAGATAACAAAGTAAGATTCGATGTAACTTAGCGTAGCGATATGGCTACACATGAAATTCACACGTTCCTGTTACCACGATGACACATACATACATATTCATATTGACACATCTTGTGTTTATTCTTATTACAATGCAGATGATGGTTGACAGCTGCGCTATATTTTGTCATCAGCAACTTTGACGTGTTTTTCTTTCGTAGTCCCAAGCTAATTTCTGTCGCTTGCCAATATTTTATTTTATTTTATTTTTTGCGGATATTTTCAATTTGCATAAAGCATTTCTTAACTTTCGATTGACATGTTAAAGATCACAAACAAAAAATAGTTAAAAAAAAGAAAAAGAAAAGAAAGAAATCTCATGTGAAACAACGATTTTTTTATCAACTTGATTCTTTCTGTCTCTACTCTATCGCTATTTTCATGACAAGTGCCCGACCGAACTCCAATCTCTGCCCCCTCCCTTGCCAAACTGTCATAAAAATCACTCAACTCGCTACAACCACCATATATGATTTTCCCACTCGCTATCTGTGCCTAATTGTAAACACAGAGTTTTTTTCCTAGAACTTACCTTCAACCTACAGAAGTGTAACTTTACAACTGAATTTTACCAAGGACTTTATCCACTATGCCACAGCTCCTTGTGGATACTATAAATAATCAATGCACATCTCAAAAATTCAGAAACTGCCTGATTCAGTTATTACCATTGGTTCTTTTTTTTTTTTAATTTTTTTTATTACATTTTCACCCCAAACAAGGCACATTGCCACTTTGGTGTAGGGGGCTACAATCAGGGGCAACAACTACTGAGGTACTATGTTGGGATTTGGGCAGCAAGATGTCGGTCACGTTACACATGAACTTCTGCATGTTAGTACAGTTGAGGAAGCAGGGCCTGGAGAAGAAACAACTGGAGTAGAAAGATCTTTTATATCGAGGGATTTCTACTGTGTGGGGGTGGGATTTAGCTGCCTGTCAGGGTTGTCGAGGGTGTCTACGTCATGGGGGCACAAGTGTTTGCAGTTCGCCAGAGCATTCACCATTAAAATACTTGTAGAACAGACAACATTTCGTTGATGGGACAGAGGCTGAAGCTTAGATGCCAGTTCAGGACCTATCAGATTGGCGACTCTCTTTTGAACCTTGTCTAAGAGTGAGAGACTAGTAGCAGATGCACCAGCCCAAATGTGGCAGCAATACTCCATACATGGGCGAATAGTGGCCTTATAGAGGTGCAGGATACTTTCGAGTGTTAGTAGTTTTCTAGCACGGTAGAGAGAGCCTACCTTCTTCGCAGCGGCCCTGGCAATGCTTTCAATGTAATTTTTCAAACTCATGTTTCCTGTGAACGTTAGGCCAAGCAGTTTGAAAGATGTACTCTCAGATAAAGAGTCACTGGCCATTGCTATTGGTGGCAGAGAAAGTTTCTTGTAATTACTGAAGTAAACCAGTTTAGTCTTGGCAGCATTGAATGTGACCATCCATTTTTGTCCCCATTCCACTGCAGATTGGAGGTCATCCTCTAGTGTTTTTGCCATTTCTTTAGATATGTGTTCATTTGTTTTCCTGTCATGCCTGTTATAGAGTGTGGTGTCATCAGCATATATACCTATCTCAGAGGCAATTTTGTCAGGGAGGTCATTAATGAATATTAGGAACAATAAATGTCCAAGGATAGACCCCTGAGGCACTCCCGCATTTATATCATATTGTTTAGATGTACAACCGTCGAGGATAACCTGGATTTTTCTCTTATCTAAGAAGGATTTTATTATGTTAAGTATTCTACCAGTGATACCGTATGATTTAATTTTCCTGAGGAGACCCTCATGCCATACCCTGTCACAAGCCTTAGATATATCTAGAGCTACCGCTCTGCCCTCCCCCACTTTGTCCAGTGAATGGTATATACGTTCAGAGATTACAGTGAGGATGTCTGCTGTGGAATGGGCTTGTCTAAATCCATATTGTTTGTCATTCAGAAATTTAGCACCTGTAAGGTGATGGCTAGAGCATGGTTGATTATGGTCTCAAATATTTTGGCGAAAAGTGGGAGGAGGCTAATGGGGCGATAATTTGATGGGTTAGTTCTTTCGCCAGAATTCTTGAATACTGGTACCACAGAAGCAGTTTTCCAACAGCCCGGAAAGCAAGATTCATTAAGGCATTTGTTGTAGAGTTTAGAGAGAACTGGAGCTACTTCGGCTGAGCACTTTTTTACTAGCACAGCTGGGATGAGATCGGGTCCAAATGCTTTTGAAGTGTCAAGGTTTTTTATGATAGCATGCACCTGAGCAGGGGTGATTTTTAGATCGTCTAGCGTGGCGTCTGTCCACAAAGGAAAGGAAATCAATCTAGAATCAGACACTTACAGGAGGAACCACATGAAGGTTGCCTACATCCAGAAGTAAAAGTGGTGTCATGGAATTGACTGTAGTAAAACTTGGCATACCGAGAGAGTCAGTCCACATTGTTTTTTATTTTTTCTAAGGAATCATCACTTATCAAAGCGCAAAGACTACTCAAAGATAATAGTCAATGAATGTTAGGTAGACAATGATTCCATAATAATTGGTAATGGTGTAAATTAAGCAGAATGTAATTTTTTTTAATGAAAATGATTCCAGACAAGGCATGAAGCCACCTGATGTAAGGAGCCCTACCCCCAATTACTACTTCAAAGTAAAAAACTAGCCAATGATAAGTGTTAGATGGATAGATTCCAGCACAGAAAATAATAATTTAACTCCCTTTATCAAAAACATTACTAAAGGAATGTGAGGACTAAAGAAGAAAATAAGGGAAACAAGAGTGACGAGGGTGATGAAATTAACGCCAAGGTCCATTTTCTGACACATCTTGTGTTTATTTTTATTACAATGCAGATGATGGTTGACAGCTCCATTTTCTAATCTCTTAAAATTATTTATTATTATTTAAGCATATGACTCAACACGAATATGTTTACATTAGACTTGAAAACGACCATTTTATAGTCCGTTGGGAAGCAGTCCCATGTTATTGTGTTCCACAGGTGGTTATATCAACAATTCTTCTGTATTCATCTCCGTCAATTATTGCTTTAAAAAATAAATCCGTACGAATGAGAATAATACAATATTATTAGTAGTTTTATTGTTAAAATTGGTTTCTTTTAGTAGTAGTATATATAGTCATCCATATACAGTACTGTTTCGCTGTTTCACAGCTCATCAGTGTGGCTAGACAAGCAACTACCTCAAACCAGGATCCAAACCTGATTGCCCAAACGACAGTCGACGCTTCTAACCATTGTGCTATATGGCTGCTGTTATGCGGGCAGTGAATTAACAATGTTTTAACATTGTCCAAAGTACCTAAGCTCAGTTTGTTTACAGAAAGAGCATTGCTTCATACACTAATGGTAATTTGTATATCACTTTGCAAATGCTCAACCTAAGATAGGGAGCATTATATATATATATATATATATATATATATATATATATATATATATATATATATATATATATATATATATATAATTACAATTAAATTCACCAAAATGATCCAAGATGGTAAAACTAAAGTATATTATGAATATTAAAGAATTAATATTTATAAAGTAATCTTAACCAGATGTAAAAGCTCGATAGAACCAAATAGGAGATAGAGCTTATAAGAACAAATAGTTAATAAAACATGTTAAAAAAAACACTTTGAAAAAGAGTTGAACACATATTTAATTTGAAAAGGAAACACTAAATAAGTGGATAGTCCTTAATCTGTGGAGTTTCGAAGAAATACTTTCCTTATCATCAGAGGGTAGGATTTAGCAAAATGCGGGATCGGGTTTTGCTTGCAAAAGTATTTGATGAAACTAGTCAAAGATCTTACTTGATAGCAAAAAGTGAAGAAAAAAGTGATTTCACATGAATGGATTTTTTGTTATCAAGTAAGATCTTTGACTTACTTGTAGTTTCATCAAATACTTTTGTAAGCAAAATCCGATCCCGCAATTTGCTAAATCCTACTCTCTGATGAGAAGGAAAGTATTCCTCTGAATCTCCGCGGATTAAGGACTATCCACTTATTTAGTGTTACCTTTTCAAATTAAATATGTTTTTTAAACTCTTTTTCAAAGTGTTTTTTAACATGTTTTATTAACTATTTGCTCTTATATATATATATATATATATATATATATATATATATATATATATATATATATATTCTTTCTTTCAAACTATCAAGAAAACAATTATGTAAAATTTAATTCTTTCTTTTTTCCTTTATTTCTTTTTCCACTCTATTTTTTTTATCTCACGTAAAAACAGACTCTACTATGATCTTTAAAATAAGGAAAAAAATGTTCTTTTTTAAAATGAAAAAAAAATTACATTTTACACAATTGTTTTTCATGACAGTCCTGAAAAAATATACTTTCTTTGATGTTTTCACACAATCTCTATTGGGTGTTTTTGTCAGCATGTTTGTCTTTAATACAAACTTTTTTTCGCAATAAATCCTGATCAATCATGATCAAGCTTAATGAAAATCGATGAGTCGATTGTGTAACTCAATACAGCTATTTTAAAATTGAATTTAATTTAATCCGTCTAATGCTTAAATTTGAAATAACTTTTTCTTAGTCAGTCATATTTCTTTCAAATAGAAATAGCATATTTCTGGATTTGTCGTGCCCAAGTTTGAAATAACATTTTCCATGGTTTATCATGCTTAAGTTTAAAATGACATTTCTCCGATCTGTTATGCTTATATTTGAAATAACATTTTCCTTCATCTATCATACATAAGTTTGTAATAACACTTTTATTGGTTTGTTATGCTTAAGTCTAAAATAATATTTTCTTTTTCTGTTATGCTTAAGTTTAAAAAAATATTTTCCTTGATCTGTCATGCTTGAGTTTGAACTAACATATTCCTTGTTTTGTTATGCTTAAGTTTGGAGTATAATTACATTATTATACATGTATATTGAATTAACAGATCTTATTTGAAGTAGAATGTTTTGTCAGTCTGTCACATTGAAGTATGAGGTATCATTTCCATTACTAAATGTACAGATTGATTACCTCTGACTGGTATTTTGTTCTGCACAGTTGAGGTCAAGTTTTCTTGAGACATCCTAAGTTGTTGCTCAGTGGAAAGTGACGTCTCTCCGTTTTTTTCTCTTTTCTGGTTGCAGTTGTCTATGTGTTGTTAATAAAAGCGGTTGTAAAGTTACTTAACGTTACAATACAAAATCATTGGGGTTTTATGAGTTTTATTTTTCTTCCTCAGTATACATTATCCATATATAGAAACCCAACCCAACTCTACAGGGGAGGGGGGAACTATCCTAAAACACAACCGCTCTTTCTTGTGTTTCATAAGATGAATACAAATTATATAAAAAAAGCAATTTTTAAATATTTGGCAAAGCATAGATTATGAGTGTCGCCAGGTACAGCATCACTCTTAACTCATTCAACTAACTACTAATAAGTCACCGCTCATGAAGGCCCAAAAACCACTCGAGGAGAAGGGTTAATGGTTTGTGTCATGTGGATCGTGAGACTGTTCTAATCTTAGAGATTTCATTCTGACAACGTTTCGGCTGATATAACCTCCAACCTTCTTACTCAGTATAACAGTCAAGATGAGAACTGCAGTTCCAATAATTCCAATAATACAAACTATCAATCTTTATCTCAAAATAAATAAATTTGAATAAGTAATATTGAAGCAGTTGTTAATACATGCGTTAGATATAACTCGTTTCAACGTGATCAGTAGATTTCAAAATCACTTATCCATTATTCCCATTAACTAACATTGCCGTCACCACACAGACACACCATCATATATCCATATTGACACAGAAATGCCTGCTTTATCGTTATTTTCATGGCAAGTGCTCGGCTGAGCTCCAATCTATGGTCCCCCCTTGCCAAACTTTCACAAGAAACACACGTCTAGCAGAAAACACTATCACTAATTCCCCTCCCACTCTTTATCTGTGCCTAAACCGAAACGTAGATTCCATGAACAAAGCTTCTTTCTTAGAACTGCACGCCTATGGAATTGTCTTCCGTTTTCCTGCTTTCCAGCTGACTACAATATGGTTGTCTTTAAGTCTAACGTAGACAAGTTTTTGATGAGCCGTTCCATAGAAGTTAAGAAATTTACAGAATTTCCATTACTAACGATTACTATATTGTCCAATTTCTTCTGTACACTCTTTAACCCTTATCCTCGAGTGGCCTCTTGGCCTTGATAAGTGGTGATGCCTATGTAAAAAAATAAAAAATAAATAAATAAAAAATAAAATCCCCACATTATTACCACCACACATACGTACATATTCATATTGACACATCTTGTGTTTATTCTTATAGTAAGATCATTTATTAACTAGAGCAGTCTACTATTATACTGAAAGCAGTGGATTAGTGTTGCTTATCATACCATTATCAGAAAGAGGTTTTAAATGTTGTCCAAACCGAGAGTGGTAGTGGGGAGAAGCTCCCATGGTGTGCGACTCAAATAGTCTTTAACAACCCAATTTCGCTCCTAGTCTTCTCGTGGGGCTTAGATACTGAGTCTGGCGAAACTGTTTCTACTAACTGGGTGGAGGGGCAAAGGCGGTCCACTAGCACTTAAAAACCACTCACTTTGGGCATGTAAGGCTCATCAACTTTGGGCATGTAACTCACCTAATAGAAGGTATCTCTGATTCAAAACTTCCGCTGTCTTGCAGGATTACCCCATCAAGGTAAAGGCTAAGGGAGTAAACACCGACAGAAAATCTGAAGATGGAGTCCCTAAGTCAATCACCAGCAAATCCTTCGGGTGCAGTTAGAGCTAAGCTGTATTGACTCTTTCTCTTGGATTCTCTAGCTTCGTGGAGAGAGGGCACTGCTGCACAGGCAACAGCTATCCTACCAAATCATCCTGCCCAGGTTATCTGGCTCAACTAGGAAGAAAATGCCACTCCAGAATTAGACTGTACAGATAAACACCAGAACTACACCATCATCTCTGAGATGAATAGTTACCGCCAAAGACAATCAGAAATTAAAGTAACAACTATTGTGAGAACACAGAATGATTTGGAATGGTGATTGAAATAAGGAAAGAGTATTGGAAATCTGGGAAGACTTATTGTCATTCAGATTTAAGAGAATTCTACCTGTTTTTGCCAGTGATAAATTACACATGTAATGACTCGAGTGAAGCCGTTCTTTTCACAGCGTCTCTCTCCTCTCTATTTTATTCGTACACAAGGCGCATACATACATATTTATATTGAAACGTCTTGTGTTTATTCTTATGACGATGTAGGTGTTGGATGACAGCTGCATGATATTTTGTCATCAACAATTTGGGTGCATTTTTGTTTTATGGTCCGAAAACTAATTTTTATCACTGGAAAATAATTTTGTTTTCGTCTGACATTTTCGATTTGTTCTACAGTATTTCTTCACCTCACATGCTCATAATCACAACAGAATGTTGTTTAACTGAAAAAATTTTAAAGAGAAAAATAACAGAAAGAAAATAAATTAAATTCTATGTAATTGTTTTCTCTTGATAGTCGACGAAAAATATTGTTGTATTTTCTCTTTTTTTTTTCAATCTTCGTTAAAAAGATGTAACAAAAAAACAAAAACAACAAAAAAAAAAAACCAAACACCTGTACTGATTCTTTACTCTTTGCCACGAATCACTAATGTTGATCTCTTCAGCCTTTTCTTACACTTATCACGCCATTGTCTGTTGCCTCTTCACTCTTCAGCACCCACAGGAAGTGATGCTGACAACATGGATATGCCAGGTTCCAAAACTTCATAGCCTAGTGGAGATGCCCTTTTATCTTCCCCGCAACCTCTTCCTCACAGAAGAAACGTTGCGAGCCTGTCTCTGTTTAATCGTTATTTTCATGGCAAGTGCTCGTCTGAGCTTCAATCTATGCTCCTCCTTCGCAAAACATTCACGAGAAACAGTCGTTTGGCTGTAAACACTATCAATAATTTCCCCCACTCTTTATCTGTGCCTAAACCTAAATGCAGATTCTGTGAACAAAGCTTCTTTCTAAGAACTGCACACCTGTGGGACTCTCTTTCGTTTACCGGCTTTCCTGCTAACTACAATATGGCCATCTTCAAGTCCAATATAAACAAGTTCTTGATGAGTCGTTCCCCTTAACTAATCCAATTTACCAAATTTACACTTCTAACGATTACCATGATATTGTCGTTTTGACCACTGTACACTCTTGAACCCTTATTCTCGAGTGGCCTCTGGGCCTTGATAAGTGGTGATGCCTTTGTAAAAAAAAAAGTTCATTCTGAAGAAACATTTTCACTTAGGAACGTTGGCAACCTTCACGTGGTCCCTCCTGTAAGTAAATGATATGCTTCTAGAAAGAATTCCAAATAGAAAGATATTGGGGAAATGAATGCCAACAAATTTATCATCATGAATGATGTCAAACAAACAATCAACACCCACAAAATAGAAGCAAACGTTACAGAATCTGGCTAAAGAACATAGATGGTGTACACTCAAGAAAAGGATGCAAACAACATACTTTTTAAACTCTTTTTCACCCCAAACAAGGCATATTGAAAATTTAATCTGAGGAGCTACTATCTGCGGTCATGAATTACAGCACACCGTGAGTTGAGCAGTAAGTTGTTTGGTTGCATTAAATTGAAACTTATACATGTTAGAATTAGAAATGTTAATTCCTTATATATAGAGCACCAAAGACTTTGGGGCTTCCAAAGATTTTAATCCGGGTTTTCCTATTAGGTTATTTGTAAATAAATATTTCACACAGCAAATCTATAATAAAATACTAGACTACCCGTGACCCGTTAGGTCAGTATGTTATATTAGCTATGGAATTAATGTATGAGTGTGACACTTGTGACGTAAAGAAAATAGTTTTTTGCGACATAAAAGAAACATTTCTATGAAAGTATATTGAAATGAAAAAAGAATATAGATTTCTATGAGTCGTTCTGTCTATAATTGTTTATTTTTGAAAAAAAAAAAGAGAAAAACATACAGCCGTTGAATTATAAGTGGTTTGCCATACTTATAGGTAAATGTGCACTGAACAGATACCATCTTTCACATTAGTGAGATATGGACTTTAAACACTTCTGATCTGCAGTGGCTTCGGCATAATCATCGTACCATGATCAGGTGGGCATGCAACAGAAAACTGGAAGAATAGTTCCCACAAGCTGTGTTTTATCATAAACTTGGTATTAGTGAGATTAAACATATGCACTCAGCATATCAGTCGGTTCAGCCATGTACAGCATGCCACTTCTTGCACCAACTCCACAATACCTCTGAATATCCTGGCTACTAGGGAATCAAGTAAACCAAGGAAACCGTCTCAATTATGTTTATTTTTTATTTATGGAAGTTGCAAGTGTAAGGGACAGTATCATTCCTCTCTCGGGAATACTCCACCACCCTTGATTTGCACCTTATAATGAAGATTATTTAAGGAAGAGGACATCAAGTACTACATTTTGAGTCCTTGATATGATTTTATTGAGGACTGAACCCTAGTCTCCTAGCTCATTAGTAATTTTTTTATATATAGAAATGGCTCCAGAGAAGGCATGAAGCCACTAGATTTACGGAGCCAAAAAGAACGAAAGATAATTAACACAAACATGCCTATTGACCTCACCCTTGAAAAGACCAAGGTTCTACGTTGGAGAAAAACAGCCTAGGTGCATAAGAAACACCTGTGGAACACATTGCCACAAGACTGCTTTCCTGTTGTTTATTATTCTTTATAACTCGTTCGTCTTCAAACCTGATGTAAAAAAATTCTTGTTATAAACAGCTCCATATAATCAATTACAGTACATGCCTTTGTTCAATGTTAGTACTATCATAGTGCTCCTCATCTTTCGGCTGACAATCATTACATGTAAACAGCATAATCACATTGACACACAGTTTCTCATCAGATCACTGAAGTTAAGCAACGTAGAACCTGATCAGTATCAGAGGGGTGACCATTTTGGAATACCAGGAGGACGTTGGCAGCTTTTGAAAGAACTGCAAAAAAATCTAACAACGTCATATCTCCTCACCGGGATATACATGCGAGTGGGAAACAATTGTGAATTTGATAATCCCTAGAAACTTCCTTCTTCAAAGGAAACCACTTTAATCCGCATAGAACGAATACTGTTTTGTAAAGGTATTATGTCTCGTTAACCCTTGTGCCTGAGTGGCTTTTGAATTTGAAAGTTGTGACTAGTAGTAAAAACAAGACCTGATTTTTGTTGAGCTTTATGATCGAACTACACAGATAGCAGTCGTGGGACGTTTTCTGGGTTTTTTTTCCCCACTGACAGTAATCTAAATAAAGGAACTGGAAAAAAATCAGATGGACAAGAAGACACTAGAACTTAGTAAAAGACGAATCATCTTTTGCTTATATCACTCGTGTCTTCTCTGAATATTTCTCTAAATAGAAGCAACTTATAGAAATGGATTCAAAGATAAATAAATAAAGTATAATATGGTCTTTCTTTCATAAGTTCCAAATACCTGACCGTGGAAACGGTATCGGGAGAATATCATGATACTGCAGCCTCAAGGAATGAATCACACTCACCTTCGTTAAGGAGATATAACAACAAACCTTACATTTAGCAAAGACTTTCATCCTAAATGACGAAAGAACGTGAGACATTATTTGAAAAAAAAAAAAAACGACCAAAAATTCTCTCCAGTGTCAACACGCACCTACTCACAAAGGAAGGTGCATAACAAAACAGCTCCTCCATGCACATATGCAGGTAAGTTGAAGAATAAAATTGCTCTTTATTTCTTAGGTACTTATGCAGAATAGGGACCATGCTGAAATGATAACTTTATTTTGTAGGAACACATTCTTAATATGGGGAAAGGGTGCCATCTTTTAAAACAATTCTGTACTTTCACCTAACAATTTAATGAACAAAGAATACTGTAAAAATTAATCTTCACTTGAAAATCCTACATAAAAAGGACGGTTCATATTCTGCATAAGTGCCTTTCTTATTTCTTCTTTGTTATGAGTACTTTCCACATTAGGTATTTACTCCGACCCTAAGCTCTTTTGGGGCAATGGGTATCTGAATCTTATAGTAATGGTAAAAGTAAGTTTAGTCTCTTAATCGTTTCTTTATCATCGATAACTTTCTTTCTATCAAAATAATATTTGATTCTCGTTTTACAGTATTTTGTGTGGATCGTTGCAGTATGTTCTTAAAAATAATAAAGTATAATTCGATTTAATTCTTTTTCAGAAAATACTTTGTTCGGATCGGGATTATTTACAAATGGCCACCATCTGAAAAAGGGGCATAACTCTTTATACGATATTCGAATTACTCCTCTTTATTGATAAGAAAATATATATTTTGTAAAGAGAAAAAAAACGGCATAGTTTATGTTGCAAAATAACACGAAGTATAAAATAAAAACGAACTCATGTTTTATTCATCAGAAAAGTTAAGTTAATAAAAGATTGTCTTTTGCGATAGTTTAGATTTCCTTTTCTATAGAAGACTGCTTTCGTTCACAGGTACTTAATGTCCTACTGATCTGCTAGATTAGTTTAGTGTGGCTGCAATAGTATTGCATAAAGTGACTAGCGTGGTTCCCCGGCGTTGTCTGGGTCGAGTAAGGAACCCTGGAGGGTGAGGAGGTGTTAAAAAAAGAAGTGGTAGTAGCATGGATGGGGAGGCAAAATAATAGTAGGTAATTTGGTTGGAGAGAGAAAAAAAAGCAAGGTGGTAGTAGACAGGCAGGCTCGAACCCATACCGCGAAGGAGAAAAAAACTTGGAAAAAAAAAAAAAACGTGACATCTTTGTCGTTGCGTCCATCTCCAAATAGGAAGTGGCAAATGTTTAAATTAAGTCAATCGAAAAGAGGGGTTGACTTTCGAAAATATCAGCGAAAAAAACAACCCCTTCCTGTAGAAAAGTGCCCAGTTGAGGGTGGAGGAATTAATGTTTTTAGCCAATTTTTCGATATTTGTCATCCGAAGGGTCGAGCTTCAAAACGATACCGATCTCATGAAAATCCGTGGCTGCTGTTGAAGGTTTTAGGCAGACATACATGTATAAGGCTTCAGTCTTGACAGATTATGGATACCCACTGTAAGGGTGCCTGCACGTGAAATTTTTGTGGCAAGAGTTGCACAATTTCCAACCATATCTCTCCTTAATCGACATTGCTGAATACCAGTGGCAACTGGAGGTTCAGGACGACTGGAGACAATGCTGAGAAAAACAAAAAGCCTAGAATTCCCAAATGGTGACATATCTGGTACTAGCCAGGCTCAACATTGCTTAACTTCGGTGATCTGACAAAAACCTGTGTGTCAACGTGATTATGCCATGATGATTGCAACGTCTTGTCAGACGAGCGCAATTCCCTCAGACACTTAAAGTCCATGAGCCTAAAAATGACATTTTTTTTTAGTCCTACCGGTGAATTCACACACTCAAGCAGGTATGACACTGAGGAGGGTCATTGAGATCAATTATTACATGCTTCCAGCATTTCAAGCCTCCACACGTCACATCTTTTCCATCACCACAGGACCATTTTTATAGACAAATGCCTGAGGGAGTATCTATACACAGATGATGTTACAGAGTCTTAGCTTTGTACGACAGCTAAGTCTCTCTCTCAGTTCAAAATCTTAAGATCCAGCAACAAGCAAGAGCAAGATAGCCAGCAACAGGTTAAACTACTGACCAGCTTAATGCGGGTACTGGTCTCCCGCTGTATGGTTTTTTAAATCAGAGATTTGCTTCTCCTAGAAAGGTTGCCTTCCACCCCAGCACACACATACATACACACAAACACACACGGTGCTAGTTGGCCGTTGACCCCGAAAAAGGGTTCATTCGCCCTTTGAAAGGTCCTGTTTTTAGTCTTTCAGGAAGACTAGCCGTCCTCCTCACCAAACAAGTCTGGTGGAGGAACCAATTTAGTCGCCGGTGACCCGACCATGAGGCATGTAGTACTGGGTTACATGGTACCAGTAACATATGACATGACCTGCCATACCTACCTACCTTCCTCCATGCATACATACATACATACATACATACATTCAAACAAACAGGTGAGATTTATTATTATTATTATTATTATTATTATAGATGGTATATAAATTGAAAGACATCTTTTCATTAATAAAATACGTTATTGCGTTTCCTATTCCAGTTTTAAGGTGTCCAAAAGCCTTTTTCAGATGCTTTAGATAGTGTTAAGCTATTGATCTATATTAGGGGAAGGGGGGGATTATTTCAGAATATTAAAATGCAGCAAACCAGTGCTTACAATTCTTTGCATCGTTATTCGAACTGTAGAGAATTTCAACTATCAATTGTCATAGAATTTTGCCCATTTAAAAATTTTTTTTTTTTTTAAAGAATGGAATGATTTCTGTACTGAATTACTTGCTGCAAAAAGACCCGAAACATAGAAACCGTACTTAGCTTTTATGCAGCACAAAAATTCGAAAAAAGAAAGATCATTTATAATCAGATGCAGTGCATTATTAAACTCAAGGCAGAGTGGACAAAACGAAAAGCAAAATAAATTGCAAGGAAATAAACTACCGGGCAACGCCGGCTAGGGAGAGTCAATTGTTAATATAAAAAGTATACCAGTGGTATTCACCTTCAGCGGGTTGAACTGGCTTCCTTCGAAGGAGGAAGTGTCGTGGGAATATTAGATTAATAAACGGTCCTCAGTTGCATGTATGTCTCGGTTATACATTATGTTTTTGTTGTTATTGCAGGAATGTGTCTTACATACAGTGCCTGGTATTTCCAAAAAGTCACTCATCTTGTACTGACCAGACTCAACGTTGCTTTACTTCGGTGATCTAACGAGAACAAATGTGTCAACATCATTATGCACTAACTATATAATTTTATAAAAAGTGAAAGGTAAACAAAGTGTATTTAATTGGTCATTCTTAATGGAGCAAACATTGCTTTTTTACGGAAGAATTTGCCATTCTATACGTTTTCTAATTAATGTGCAAACATAAATAATAAAAGCTAGCGGGACCTGTGGAAATTCCACAGGGGATTCATTCATATGTAATATATTGATGTTGGCATTCTGTAGATGTTCAGTGTAAATGGAGACGCTCTTGTAGCTCTTTTGTTAAAATTGCAAAAGTATTTACCAAAATTAGCATGGACGCCCGGCGTAATCCGGTCATAAAGTACCCTTAAATATGGTATTTTAATTCTTGCAGATTTCGTATATATTATTATAGAGTTACTGTTCTGTCAAATTTTATATAGTATAAAGTTGCGATTTCCAAATTAAGAAAAATGTATCCATATGACTTGGGTGCATCAGCTTGAATCGAAACCAAAACCAATGAAAACTTACATACATACATTTAAACAGACATGTGAGATTTATATTATAGATAGACTTTCGTTTCTTGTAATAAAATAATTTTACCAAGAATTCTTCATAAATTTTAATTTCGGTTTCGATTATAGCTGACGGCCCTTAAGTCATTTATTTTTTTATAAATAATTTTACAAAGAATTTTACATAAATTATATATATATATATATATATATATATATATATATATATATATATATATATATATATAACTTTGGTTCCTTCACCTATAATCGAAACCGAAACCAAAACTCATAAAGAATTCTTGATAAAATTATTTATAAAAAATCGATGACTTAAGTGGCATCAGCTATGATCGTAGCCGAAACCAAAATTTATGTAAAATTCTTTGTAAAATTATTTATAAAAAAAAATAAATGACTTAAGGGCCGTCAGCTATAATCGAAACCGAAATTAAAATTTATGAAGAATTCCTGGTAAAATTATTTATTACAAGAAACGAAAAATAATAATAAAAATCTCACATGTCTGTTGAAATGTATGTATGTATGTATGTATGTATGTATGTATGTATGTATGTATGCCTAAAACTTTCGAAAGAGGCGACGGATTTTCACGAGATTGATATCGTTTTTAAGCTCGCCCCTTCGGACGATAAATATCGAAAAATTGGTTAAAAACATTAATTTCTTCACCCTCAGCTGGGCTGTTTTTAACAGGGAGGGATCACTTTTTTCGTCGATATTTTTGAAAGTCACCCCCTCTTTTTGAATGACTAGCCTTAATTTAAACCTTCGTCACTTCCGGTTTGGAGATGGGCGTAACGGCAAAGACGTCACGGTTTTTTTTTTTTTTTTACACGTTCTTTTTCTCCTTCGCTATACGGGTTTCAGCCTGCCAGCCTACTACCACTTTTTTTTTTTTGCTCCACACATACCTCCAAACACCCGGGCAACGCCGAGCACGCAGACTAGTAACAATAAAACGACAGTCACTCGAATGTAAGCGTGTAAATGAAAGAATGAAAATCGAAAACTGTTTATACGTTCATCGACGTTATATTACTACCTGACGATTTCTATAAGTTTAAACAAGCTAGACTCGTTAAATTTAATGTAGGTAAACCTTTTTAAAGACTTTTTGATTAAGCACTCATTATAAAATCTAACGCAATTAAACAATTAAATTACAATTTATCTCTTTTAATCAAATAAGACCTAAGCTTATATCCAGATGACCTACTTTTACACCGCATTCCAGATAAAATAGTATACCTTTTCAATTCTTGTTAACATCTAAACTTTAAAAATATATATCATTCGACATCATAGACACACAACATATTTTAACATGTTTTTTTTTGTGCAAAAATATATTATTTCCAAGTCATAGACACATTATATTAAAAAAAATGAACTATTATGTCTTTCTTCACATAAATTTCCTTGAGAAAGTATTTGTAAAATAAAAACACAAAACGTAGATGAACATATGTTCAGTTTTTCGTATAGCATTAAAAAAAAAATCCTTTATATAAATACTAGTTGAGATACCCGGCGTTGCTCGGAGTAAAAGTGTAGCATATTTCTATTAAAACTTTTATCTCTCTATCTTTCTCTCTTTCTCCCTCCTGTTTTATCATCTCTCCTCCTCCCGGCCCATTCTTTTCTAGCTAGTCATACAGACAAAGCTCCTTTTTATATAATAGACTACAAGGACAATCGGCGTTGCTCGGTCGTAAAATACGCATAAATATTATATTTTAATAAATGCATAACTCTTATTTATTAAAAACAGAAATAGCATAAATATTAAACGTAACGTTAAATTCCTTTAAAAAAAATTGGAGTAAAAAAAAAAAATCCCGAAAAGAAATTGCGAGTATTATGTTGTTTTTCTACACATTTCATATCTTGTAAATAAAAAAAAAAACAAATAGTCGCGCTGAAATCGAAATCAAAACCTAAAGACAGTGAGTCAAGTACGATAACCATTAGGCCAGCTTGACACGTTCTTTAAAAAGTGCTTTTAAACCTATTTATTCTTAACATAAGGAATCTGTCATGTAAACAGTTCACGCATGCGCATTCATGAAACAGCTGACAAACAGATAAAAATCTGATGATCCCCTATTTTTTTATTTTGATCCTTTAGTATCCCTTTTTTTGGATGAAAACTGATGAAAAAGTTTTCCATATGTCTGAGTACCCTATATACCAACTTTCAAATTTCCAGATAAAAATTCGTTGAGTACATGCGTTGAGAAGTGTCCTCACACATACACACAGACATTCTCACTTTTATAGTTATGCTAGCAAGTCGCCCGGCGTTGCTTGGTCGTAAAATATGCATAAATATTATATTTTCGCTAATACAGAAACTGAGGCATGTGGATGCGAGTATTATGTTTTTCTAAACCATTCCTTTCTTGTAAATAAGAAAAAGAAAAAATACTTGAACTGAGATCCAAACCAAAATCTAAAAATAGTGGATCAAGTACGATAACCATTAGACAAGCGTGACATGATATGTAAAAGGTATTTTCAAACTACTTAATCTGTAATGACTCCCATATACCAATTTTTCAATTTTGACCCCGCAGCGACCCTTTTATCCGGATGAAAATGGATTAAAATTTTTCCACGTATCTGAATATTCTGTATACCAAATTTCAAGTCTGAAGATCAGAAATTCGTTGAGGATATAGGTTGAGAAGTGTCCTCACACACACACATTCTCAATTTTATAGATATATAGATAGATTATTCTATGAACGAATAGACATGTTCTTTCCAAATATTGCTAAAAAAAAAACGAACCTTCCCTGACGAAATTAGCTCACTTACCCCCAACACCATACACACAAAGAAAATGAATATTCAAAAAAAATTTAGAGATTATTCATCCAGGGTAACACCAATTAAGAAAATAGCGACCTTGTGAGTACTCGTTTTATCGATTTTGATTTTTAGCAGGACATACAATTATAAACACAGACTCTTTATATTATTAAACTGCTCTTTATATTATGGATCACATCACAGAAGGCGTACATATAAGCGACTAAAGCAATCAAAAAATATATAAAAACTTTCATATTATAAAAATAAGTTGGAATCCTTAGATTTAGAAAGAAGAATGGTGGAAAATTTAAGTGAGACCTTTAAAATAACTAATAGAATTTCTAAGCATAAAACTGTTTTTCTTTAATACTTGATGTAGCACTAAAAATAAATTAGCAATACATATTTAAAAAAAATAAATTTATTACATTGTTTTATACATTGTTTCTAGAATCCGTTATTATTTACCAAACAACTTCTTATATAAATTTCCAAAACACTTTAATATATACGTTGGATAAAACTTTACAGTATAAACAAAGATGGCTGCTGAAACAAACTTACGATGTTGAGTCTTCTACGAGCTTTCCTCTCCTGGCATTCTTTTTTCTATCTAAGCAAAGAATTTCTATTTTTTCTGAAGAGTATATGCACGAAAAAATAAAAAGACTGTATCAACATAATAACTACTGTTTGTTTCTGTATAACAAAACGGATCTGTAAAAAAATGTATCGACATTTTTACATGCTGGAGGAGCTGTTTTGCAGAAAAAAATGAATATTTGTATTGTGAAATGTAACTATACTGTTATTCTTTTATATAATAGTAATATTTATATATGCACTGTTATTATGTTCAACATATACTGAGCTTCTAAACAAAAAGGATTGGTATACATAAAGAATGAAACACGCCACGTGTGCGTGGTCCTCCTCTAGTGCTGCATCTGAGATGGCGCAACTAAAAATAGTGAAGAAATGATGAATGTGAGAAGTGTGAAGGGCCAACGTTGCCTTCATATTTTCGCCAAGTTTCAGAAATATCTAATAAATGCGGCAAAAGTTTAGGAGTAAAAAGTGTCATTTTTTGCAATTTGGGTGCGTTTGTGACCCCTTTTGAGCTCCTAGGAATTCCGAATCCCAGTGAAAATGTACCATTTCACGCTTTTTAGACTTGTATATTTGATTTCAGCACCATGTCACATTTTTTTGAGTAATATGAAAAAAGAGTTCCAAAAAGGCATTTTTTTTTTTAGCCCTAAAAGTCCCAGAGGGATGCGAACCAAAATTTTGCCAGGGTCACCCATACTGAATTTATAGTAAGAACAATGGACTCCTCATTGTGGCTAAGTTTCAGGAAAATCTAATAGATGGATCAAACGCTATGGGACGAATTCCAGTGTAAATGGATAACAGTGCAGTTTCAGGCCTTAATACATGTATATTTGAGTGGACCACCGTGAAAAACCACTATATAGTCAGATATATCAAGTTTTTGTTGAGAAATATGAAAAAAGAGCCACAAAAAGGGGCGTTTTTAGCACCAAAAGTCCTCGGGGACATGAACCAGAATTTTGCCAGGGTCACCCATACTGGATTTATAGTAAGAACAATCGGCTCCACATTTTGGCCAAGTTTCGGGAATATTCGTAAATTATTTTTTTTTTTACTGTGCACGCCTATTTAATGAAATACAATTTGTGGCAAAATTTCAGGAAAAACTAATAGACGGTTATCTGGCAATCGTCTGGAATAATGGACGCCACTGGAAACATAGGTCCCTCTCCGATAAATCGAGGGGGGGGGGCAATATAATTGAAAATCCTATTTTACTAAAACAACATTATATATATATATTTTGAAAACACTTTACTTCATACGTTGAATGAAATCTGTCTAGCTTTAAAATACGAACAAAGATCTTATATACATACATCTTCTTCCAAACGTTGTGATAATTTCAAAACAGACACTGACTATTTAAATACAGTATATCTAGAATTACAATGAAAGGAATAAAAGATTTCAATTATAAAAAAAACAAAACACGCTGGAATCCTTACGTTTAACAACTTCTCGATAATGAAGACTTGTAGGGAATTTAATCGAAACCTTTAAAATAATTAATGGGATTTCTAAGCAAAGAATCGATTATTTTATATCTCGCTTGATCTGCGACTGGAAATTTATTGGTAATAAATATTTCAAAAACTGAATCTATTTTTCTTTTATCAATAACTGATTTAGGATTATTGATGAAAATAAGAAACTCCCAAAGAAATACAATAAATAAAAAAATGAATCTGTTAACTTTTTAATAGAGGTGGCCTTGTGGCTAGGAATAAAGTGTAGTATCTGTTCTGATACTACACTTCATCTTTTCTGTCCTCGGTCAGTGGAGGAGAAATCCTTCATGACTGAGGCACTTTTTATTTTTGTGTCTATCCATAGTGCCCCTTTTGGGGGAGCTGAATTTCTCCACCTTAAAAAATCGACCTTGTGTCTAATTCTGCGCTCGTGGGGAGGCAAGTAAATAGAAACTTTTCAACAAAGTAGGAAGAAGAAAAAAAAGGTCCAGGTGATTGTGAATGTGTTTGTATCTTTATCTTTATCTACCCATGACGAATGATTGCTCCCTTTTAAAGAGAAACCACTGATGGATACAATTTTAAAGTACAGAAACGTAAAATGAGAAGAAAAAAAATGAAATCTAGTGTATGGGAGATAATCTCTATTCTTCCTACAATATCAATATTTGGTTCTCGTTCGTCACAATTTCTTGTGGATCGTTGCTGCATGTTGTTAAGAAGAGAAAGTGTAATTCGATTTATTTCCTTTCAGAAAACACTTTGTCCAGATGAGAATTATTTTCAAGTAGTCACCATCTTAACAAAGGGACATAACTTTGTATTTTTTATTCGAGTTGCTTTCTTTATTGGGAACAAGAAAAGGCGTCGCTAGACTCTCTCTACTCTATGGTTATTTCCATAACAGGTGCTTGGCTGAACACTAGTCTTTTGTTTCTCCCTATAAGACACTCACAGTAAGAACATGTCATTTGAAAATAACAACCAAGATGAGATAGTAGTCCAAATAATACAAATTATCAATCCTCATCTCAAAACAATTTCTGAAACAAGACGAAAACGATTGTTGATTAATACATTTAATGTTTATTAAAAGTTGCCAGTGTTATGTTACTACTGCCTACAGGACATAAAAGGCGAGTTAAAGAAAACATTTTATTTTAATTTGTCTTCCATTGAAGTTCTTAGAAATCAAGAAGCCCATTATTGGGGTTAACACTCGTGTCATATAATTAGCTCCCCGGAAAATACCGGTTAGTTTTGATGATAGTTGATTATGATGATTATTGTTGTTTAGATTGAATAATGTTATCGACATGAAAAGTTATGTTTTAGAAGAATAAAAATATTTACCTTAAATAGTTTCCGGGAATGTAACTTGAAAGATGAAATGTTATTCTGATAGTTATATTTTCACTAAGAATATTAGAGCATAAACAAAGATACGTGACAAAAACCCAGCAAGGATCTTTAGACTATGAGTAGTGATGCCGTAATGGATTTTAGATTTAGTTAAGACAGTCTGTAACTGGGAGGTGTAAACTAGCGACAAATGATGGCAGTTAGGGGAGCACTGAACTGGGTAAATGAACATATGTAGTTGTGGAGAAAGAGGCAGCGTGTCACCGAGGAACGAACCACTTGCAACCTCAATAAATGTAAACATGCAACAACTTGTTTGAGTTTTTTCGTGAGAGACATAGCTACGGAACAGACGAAAATGGTTGTGATTCAAGGTATGTCGTTCTTTGTCCAGTACAAATGTACAAAAATGTTTAGCCATCTTTCTGTCTATAAACTGTTTAGTACGTCGACACGTACAAATGCATATTATACACACATCAACAAGAGAAACATTTATACACCAGATGATAACATACTGGAAGATGTCACACATTTAATAGACACGAAATTCATGAACATAAATAGACAACACGTTAACAAAGAAACTACATAAATAGACAACACGTTAACAAAGAAACTACATAGACAACACGTTAACAAAGAAGCTATATAAATAGACAACACGTTAACAAAGAAACTACATAAATAGACAACACGTTAACAAAGAAACTACATAAATAGGCAACACGTTAACAAAGAAACTACATAAATAGACAGCACGTTAACAAAGAAACTACATAGACAACACGTTAACAAATAAGCTACATAAATAGACAACACGTTAACAAATAAACTACATAAATAGACAACACGTTAACAAGATAAAAAAAATAACATAACTCGTTATATAGCCCAGAATACAACACTTGATCTCTTTATAAGATACATAAATATACATTTTAAATATACACGTGTTCCATTAAATTTTCACTTACGTCTAATATGTTGAGCTTATAAAGAATTGAATAACATTAATTTTCCTATCATTAACTGATCAGTTAACTGTGTTATAATATACCTTTCTTGTTGTCTCTTAGTCTCATCAAATATCAGGATATGAATTTATTTAGTCTAGTGGAGTATCCATCTACGTGCTTTTACTTGAGGCAACATGAAGAAGGTGTACCATTTCTCACATAAGCCAGTGTGAGGTAAGTACACTGAAGGGAACTTACTTGGCTGCAAATATTTAAGTTTACAGTATTGATGTTTGGTACATTTTAAGTTAGGAAACCAGTCAGGAAGTGGGGGAGATAGAAAGGGGAATGAGAAGAAGGAAAATGGGTGGGTGGGTGGGGGGGTAATGTTAAAAACTTATGTTGATGTTATTATTATTATTATAAGCTTTGTTACAGTAAAAAAAAAAGTCGCTGCAGCTTTAAAAGTTTCGTCCTTGTTTTATTAAAGAGTTTCATTCTTGGTATTTTTTAAAGGTTACAGACTAATTTCTTAATAAACTTACTATAACATTTACTTTTTAATCAAGGAAAAAAAATAGTTGACGAACTTCTCGTTTAAGTGTTTTCATCTAATGAAAATATTGTTGGTTCGTTGGTTTTCTCTTAATAGTCGCGTAAAGACTACATTTTGTATCATTAATGTTGTCAACTTTGTTAGATTAAAAACAAATTTGTCACAGCTTTCTTTTTTTTTAATGTTTTGATTTAATAAATTATATCGCGTCCTAAATTATGAGATAAAAAAAATGAACGAATCTCTTAGTAAACGAGAGTTGTCTTCCTCTGCACAGTGACAAATTCTAAAACAGCGCCAACACTCCTCGCTAGGAGCAAAGCATAGTATCTGTTCTGACCCTATACTTTTCTTCCGCGTGACTTTCTCCTGCGTTTTGTTTAGGGAGCTAACCTTTAAACTCTCACCTCACTCGTGCTGCTAGGTGCATTGGCAGGTGTATCAGAATTTTTGTAGGAATTTTTGACACCCCTAACATGAAACTGCGAATAAAATATAAAAATCTTGTAATTTCTCTATTAAAAGTGGGTTATTTATTTTCTGTATGGATTATACTTCCAAAATAAACTATTAAAGTTGTTTAAAAAGTAATAGAAATATTTTTTTTTTAAAAAACAGTAATGAATTTTCCGAACTCAATATTTTTCAATTTTTAAACTTTAAAAATCTATCAAAACTTTTCTATTGATTCTATTTTTACGATATTTTCAGGGTCAATGTGAAATTTTATGTTCTTTCCAATAAACCGAATATAATATTTTAGACAAACGTTTTTTTTTTAATTCACGCCCCCCCCCATTTTCAAGTTTCTATTAAAAAGTAAATAATTAATTTACTCACAAATTGAAGAGAAAAGGTCAATAAATAATATATTCAAATTTAAAACAAAAAAAACGTAGTGTTTTTTAGAATTTTACCTGTAAAGTTTGAAGTTTAAAATCTTTTTTTTTAAACCACGTTATTCGTTTTTCTTTTTTTTTTTTAATGGAACCTTGGTCCTTACTCCTTTAATTGAAAGAAAAATTAGGGCTTGAATTACATTTTTCGAGGAGTTATAAGCTTGGAAAGACAGGGGGTCGAATAATTCACGCCTCCCATTTTGAAATGTCTATTAAAAAGTAAATAATAAATTTATGTACCAAAGTCTTTTTATTGTCTATAAATATAAATGCCGTAGTGTGAGCTAAAGCAACCCGGAAGCACAGATAGGGTAAGTTAGGATCTTCCCTGGAGATGTCCCTACCACATGGAAAGTTATCCCTAATATAGGCACATATTCCATGCCCATGGCGATCTTGGGGGTCAGATTTAGAAGTTAAGTTAGAGTATCTTTTTATTGCGAACTCTTCTAGGGAAATAGCCTGTCCAATGCCAGTTTCACTTAAAAATAAAAGGTCTGGTTTAGTTTCCTGTAATTGGGTTTCAACCTCTGGAAGATTAGAACGTAGACCCCTGATGTTGGAGAAGGAGACTTGGTAGTAGGGGTCTACGTTGGAAGTTGGAGAACCGGGTTTAATCGTGTATTTTTTCTTGAAACTTGTCATGATGAATTTTTGGAATTTGTGGACTAGGTCGTCAGATTTACTTAGAGCAGGACAGAGAGGGGAAACTAAGAGAGAAAAAGAAACGAAGATTTTTTTTTATTTTTTTATTTGTAGCTAATGATAAGGTAAAGCCGTAACAATTACCCACTAGTATGGCATCGAGAGGCCCCACCAGAAGCTACTGCATGGTCCAGAATCCATTCACCAAATGGCAATACAGCAGCCCCAGTACTTTGCACCTGCTGATAGGACAGCCTCCTTAGTGGTTAATCCAAGATTCGGGTCCCTGACTATCAGGCGGATAACGTCAGCCCAGACAAAACGTTTACCTCCAGCACCCTTACTAGTGATATGGCTACAAGGATAGACATAGAAACAGAAAATCTCCGCCATCTCTGCCAACTGTTCGTGCAAAATACTGCCAACCTAGAAAACAGCTTTTTCTTCTCCCTTTGTCAGAAAAATCACTCATTAAAAAATGAGGACTGAGGGACAAATAAGAAGTATTTATTATTATATATTCTAGATTGTTCACGAACCCACCCGTGTGCCCGACAATGACGGCCAGTATGCAAGTCTCCTAGACCTCTTTCTCACAACTTGCCCTGAACTATGTTCAGTTTCCGTTCTGTCTCCTCTTGGATCTTCCGACCACTCAGTGGTATCAATTAAGATAAAAATGAAATGTAATAAGTCCTCTGACGTACCTCTCCATCGTACAGTATATCGATACACTATGGCTGACTGGGATAGTTTCCGTACATTTATATCGGATCTTCCTCTGCGTTCCATGTTTAAAAAGGATGTGTCGTCTATAGTATCAGACCTGACAGAATGGTTAATTGTAGGTATAGACAATTTCATACCCTCGAAAAAGTTCCAGCAAAAACCTAACAGCCAGCCATGGTTTTCTCCAGAATGTGCTGCTGCTATTGCGCACAGAAATCACTTTTTCCACTGCTTCCAACGTAATAGATGTATGGAAACTAAAGCTGCTTTCAGGACTGCCAGCAACCATTGTAATAAAGTAATAAAGAACGCAAGAGAGTTGTATGCTCAGTCCGTCAAGTCCAAAGTAGCTGAGCAGCGGGTTGGTTCCCACCAGTTTTGGCAAATTGCAAACAGAATCTTGAACAGAAGTGTGTGCTCCATCCCAACTATCATCAATGGACCTGAGGTAATCTCGTCAGCATCAGACAAAGCCAAACTCTTTGCCAAGAACTTTGCAGCTAATTCGACCCTTTGCGATCAAGGCTGCCAACCCCCAATATTTCCCCCTGTATCAGAAAATACACTATATGATATACAAATATCTGTATATGATGTTGCCAAGCTAATCAAAAACCTTGATTCCAGTAAAGCAACCGGCCCTGACGATGTTCCAATTATAGTACTCAAAAATCTTCAACCAGAACTAGCACCCATACTTACAAAACTGTTTAAACGTTGTCTTAAGGAGAATTGCTTCCCATCACCCTGGAAAATCTCATCAGTATGCCCTGTATTTAAGAATTCAGGTGATCGTTCATCCCCCTCTCAATACAGGCCAATAAGTCTCCTGTGCGTCATGAGTAAGTTGCTGGAATCTGTGTTAAATAGAGAAGTAATCAACCATCCCAGCAAAAATAACCTTCTTAGTGACACACAATATGGTTTCCTTTCTGCTAGATCTACAGCAGATGTGCTTACACTTATATCTCATAGGATTAGCGAATCACTCGACAGAGGCAACCTTTCTAGGGCAATTGCTCTTGACATATCAAAGGCCTTTGATAGGGTATGGCATAAAGGTTTACTTCACAAGATCTCCAGCTATGGTATTGCTGGAAATGTCTTCTCAATTATTAAATCATTTCTCTCTGATAGGTTCATAAGAGTAGTAGTTGATGGGCAAAAATCAGAAGCTCACAGTATAAATGCTGGAGTCCCTCAGGGGTCGATCCTGGGCCCAACTCTTTTCCTGATCTACATTAATGATCTTCCAAATCACATCCTTACATCATTCGTAGACATTTTTGCTGATGACACTACCATCTATGGTAGCACATCTAAGACAGTAAACGACCAAGTTCTCTCCGATTCTCTTTCCTCTGATCTTGATCACGTTGTACAATGGGGAAAGGAGTGGCTGGTTACTTTTAATGCATCTAAAACCAAGCTTCTATCTTTACATCATCAACGTTCTGCTCCCCATCTGGCATCAATTGAAATGAATGGCTCTCGTCTTGGGGAGGCCTCAAGTTTTGACAGGCTTCTGGGCTTGACCTTTACTCCTGATCTTAAATGGAATACGTACATCAAATCTGTTGCCAAGGCCGCTGGAAAAATGGTCGGATCCTTCTATCGATCCAGTAGATATCTCACTGCTGATGCAATTCTCTATCTATATAAGAGCCAGATACGTCCAAGGATGGAGTACTGTTGCCACATATGGGCAGGAGCTGCTAGAAAAGACTTGTCCTGCCTTGATAGAGTTCAAAATAGACTTCGGGCCTGGTGGGAGATGTCCTTTTCTCTTTGCTGCAACCTCTGTCTCACAGAAGAGATGTTGCGAGTTTGTCTGTGCTTTATCGTTATTTTCATGGAAAGTGTTCGACTGAGCTTCAATCTATGGTCCCCCCTTGCCAAACTTTCACAAGAAACACTAGACTAGCTGAAAACATTATCAATAATTTTCCCCACTCTTTATCTGTACCTAAACCTAAACATAGATTCCATGATCAAAGCTTCTTCCTTAGAACTGCACGCCAGTGGAATTGTCTTCCGTTTTCCTACTTTCCAGCTTTCTATAATATGGTTGTCTTCAAGTCCAGCGTGAACAAGTTTCTGATGAGCCGTTCCACTTAAGTTAACAAATTTACCGAACTTCCATTACTATCGATTACTATATTGTCCTTTTGACTACTCTACACACTTTAACCCTTATCCTCGAGTGGCCTATCGGCCTTGATAAGTGGTGACGTCTATGTAAAAAAAAAAAAGTTTTATATATCACAAATTGAAGAGAAAAGGTCAATAAATAATATATTCAAATTTAAAACAAAAAAAAGTACTGTTTTTTTAGAAATTTACCTGTAAAGTCCGAAGTTTAAAACCTTTAAACAAAAAAAAACACGTTGTTTTGTTTTTGTTTTTTTTAATGAAACCTTGGTCCTTGCTTCTTTAATTGAAATAAAAAATTAGGGCTTGAATTACATTTTACGAGGAGTTATAAGCTTGGAAAGATAGGGTGGAATTATTCACTATTTTCACGAAATTTCTGACACACCTAGTGCATTGGGTCTATTTTCGTTTGTCACTAATGTTGTCCTGACATGTACTTTATGTAAGACTCCCGAAATTCCTACTAGTTAACATAATATCTATTTACTGCCGTAGGCCCCCAATATAAAACGTGAGGAAGATTTATAAACAAAGTCTGTTGGGAGTTTAGACTGATTCTAAGAACTAGAGTGCCAGACAGTACGCCCAGTTTTAATATTGTGCCAACAGCTGCATTAATATAGTTTTTAATTTACAATTATCTAGGGACACAAGCAAACCAAATTACATGATTGCATCTCTTAAGGCTGGAGCCAATTATCTACAGTAGAAATAACTTTATTATCAACATCATAATAAAAACATATTTTTATGCATTTTGTCATTACTGTTTATTAAATTGAATGAACCTCTTGGTTACGGTGGAGACAACCCGTCTCTATTTTAGCGTGGACTTCATTCAAGCAGCTTTGCATTCCAGATACTTTGTGGTATTTATAGTGATTGAATTCCAAAACCTCGTCCAGTAACATACAACCAATGTAAAGAATTTTCTTTTTTCCTCTTTGTACGTAAAACTGAAAAGAACATTTTTTTTTACTTGGAAGTCACCTTTTATCAAGGCCCGGAGGCCACTCTAAAATAAGGAGTAATAAGTGTTAGGTAGATGGTGAGACAACACTGTGATGATCAGTAATGGTGGAACTTTGGTAGAGTTTAATTATATAACAGTACTGCTCAACAAAAACGTATTTGCATTAGATATTATAGTTAGCTGGGAAGCAGCTCCATGGTGTTGTGTTCTACAGACGGAAAAAAAAACTTTGCTCATAGAATTTTCCTTTAGTTTTAGGTACAGATAGAGGGTGAGAAAAATTGTTGACAGCTGTTGCAGCTAGAGAAGTATTTATTGTAAAAGTTTTATAGGGGAGGGAGACCATAGATTGCAGCTCAGTCGAGCATTCACTATATAAGTAACGATAGAGCAGAGGAAGTGGGGAGGTGAAAAGATGGGGATTTTGAAAAGGGTCAGGGCATGAAAGGGTACTCCTAGCAACTCCTCTTCAGATGTGTCAACAATATTCAATTTTATTTAGCTCTTGTACAGGTAGAGGATTGTGTTGGAGGGGTAAGATACTTTCTGGAGCAGTAGAAGGATGCAACTATTTTTCCAGCAATTTCAACAATGGATCTGATGTAGGTCTTCCATTTCAGATCAGAACTGAAGATCAGTCCTAGAAGTTTGACAAAGTAGGGTGCTTCCACAAAACAAGCGCCATTCATTTCAATTCAGGATTAGAGCGCATGTAGTGAAAAGATACAACTTTGATTTTGGATGCATTAAAAGTAACTAGCCATGTTTTATCCTACTTTACCACATGCTCACGGTCAGAGGAGAGAAAATCAGAAAGATTTGGGTCTTTGCCGGCCTTTTAAATGTTGCCATAAATGTCGGCTGATAAAATTTATTCTGAAAAATTTCCCATCTGTGGAATACAATACCACAGGGCTGTTTTCCAGCTGACTACAACATGGTTGCTTTCAAGTCCATTATAAAAAAATTCTTGTGAAGCCATTTTTCATCTGTCATTTCAAATCTTTCCAATGTGTTGTTCATCGTCAAACAACAATCTCATTAACCCTTATCCTTGAGTCGCCTTTGAACTTTGATAAATACAGACATACTAGTGAAAATAAACATAGTTTCTAACATCTTAACAATCCCATATTTATTAACGGCACTAGGATTTTCCTGATCAAATTGAGATTTTCATGAATGTGATGCCTTTTTTTTTTTTTTGATAAAATGTCACTCTTGATAAGTTTGCTGTTTGTGGTGTTTGGTTTATTCAGAATACTTCTCTCATCTTGGGATCTTGAATGGACCAAGGTGTAGCATGCTCCCATTCTAACAATGACTGAGTAAAGATCTTAAGTTTTTGTATTTTTTTCGCCCACACTGCGACCTTCAGAAGAATCTAACTTACAACGGAATTTTATCAGATAGTTTATCCATTGTGCAAGGAGTCCTTGCAGAAGGTTGGAGCTTACATCAACTAATAACACACAAGATGAGATCAGTAATTCAAATAATCCTCATCTCAAAAATTCAGAAACACAAGATTATTGTTGTTGGGTTTTATACTGTATATCAACCATAGTTGAATACCTATTTACTTTTAATATTTTACATAGGAAAGACCCAACAATTCCCCAAAAGGAGTTTACTGAAATAGTGTTGGATAACAGGGTGTGAGTATAACTGGTGGGTATATATATTTATATCTGCTTGTCTAGCTGATTTGTAAATATAATGGCATTATATATATATATATAAAGTCATCCACATACAGTACTGTTTCGCTGTATCACAGCTCATCAGTGCGGCTAGACAGGCAACTACCTCAAGCTAGGATCGAAACTGTCGTACGGACGGTCGAGTTAAGGCTTCTAACCATTAAGCTGTTCAGCGGCTGCTGTGCGAGTAGTGAATTAACGATGTTTTGACATCGTCCGAAATACCTAAGCTCGATTTGTTTACACAAAGAGCATCGCTTAATACGCTAATGGTAATTCGTGTATCACTTCCCAATATGCTCAAGATAAAGAGCATATATATATATATATATATATATATATATATATATATATTACACACACACACACACACACATATATATATATATATATATATATAGAGAGAGAGAGAGAGAGAGAGAGAGAGAGAAAGTGTGTGTGCGTGATCGTCTAGTAACGTTGTTTCGTTTAGTCTATCTAAAGTTCGTTATGAGTGAATATACATTCAAATACCGTTTATGACGTCACAATAACATACGAGACAGATCTTTAAACAAAATGATGAATAACATTTTTTGTTGATACCAGCAAAAGGACACATACCTTGTTTTCCCCTTTCCTCTTTTCATAGTTCTTACATCTTTCTTTTCTTCCCTCCGAAAGGAAAACATCATGACATGAATTATGTTTTTTTATATAAACATTTATTGCACATTCCTAGATTTCCATCGGAGTTATGACACGTTTCTTACTTTTTATATTTTGCTATCTCGCGCCCATTAACTTCCAGGGATGTCAAAAGACCAAAACTCACATCCGCTAACTAATCTAGTGGTTAACTAACTTTATGGCTTTAATTATCAAACTCTTTCTGTTTTCTCTAACATCACCAATCAGTCGCCGTTTGTTTTTGGTAAAAAAAAATTTATTTTGAATTAACTTTTATTTATGTAACTAACATTCTGGCAACTTATGAAGAATTCTTGGTAAAATCATTTATAAAAAAAAATAGATGACTTACGTGTTATCAGCTATAATCGAAACCGAAACCAAAACTCATGAAGAATTCTTGGTAAAATTATTTATGACAAGAAATGGCAGTACATAACAATTAAACGACCCGGATGTAAGCGTGACACAGAAAATAACTCACACGCTATAGTATTATAATAGTAGACATTATTTATTGCAACATTATTTATTGTCATATCACAAATTTCTAAACATGAGTTTAGAATCTGAAGTTTTTGGTGTAATACAACGCTTTTATAGACCATACATATTATTCATCATTTTCCGTTTAAGAGATTTGAAGACGGACAGTCTCTACAGCTAAAAATATCTGTGTGTGTGCGTATTATCAATGTATTAGATTAAATATAGGAGGAATAGATCTGGAGGTCGCTCTTTCATTTGAGATTTTATGGTCAGAGGTCGTACCTAGCTGAGGATATTTACTCTGGTAGCAGGTATTTTCACCTGATATATATTTCTGATAAAGTAGCTGTCAAGAGTAATGGCATTTTGATCTGAATCGTCTTACTCGACAGAGAATTTTATTTCATGTCGGATGACATAAAATCTTGCCGACAGAAGCCATGACATCTCAAACGAGCCATTTTATATTAGATTTCATTTCCCAATCATCTTCATTTGAAAGCTAAACCCTTTGTTGATGGGCATTAACAGAATCGAATTACAACCGCGTGCGTTCTACTTCATTTCAAGATTTATTATGTGAACTTACAACTATGGTTGTAATAGCAAAATAGACTGTGAAACCTTGGTAGATCAACAAGTCCTGGTAAATGATATCTTTTTTTTATGGAAACAGCTCCAGACAAGGAGAGAAGCCACTTGATGTAAGGAGTAAATAAGAAGTAAACATAGTTGTCTATTGATATTAGTCTTGAAAACCCAAGGCTATGGGTTATTATAACTAGATTTGTTAGACTGAATACAAACTATGTTTTAAAAGATAATTTATTAAAAGTAAACGTGTATATATGTTCCATATTATACAGAGGCATGAAAGAAGTCTCTGCTCTATCATTATTTTCATGGCAAGTGCTCGACTGGGCTTCAGTTTAAGGTCCCTCCACTCCTGCAAAACATTCACAACCAAGTCGACAAGGTGTGCAGCCACGTGATCTAATAGGCTGCTGAGAATGAAAGATGATATATAGCAAAGACAAGAGATGCCTACTGATCTTAGTCTTTAAAAAAATTACGGCTATGGGTAGGAGGAAAACAGCCAGCAAGAAGAGTGTTCCACAAGCTTGCAGTCTTAAATACGCTTATTTATTTGAACCCTGAAAAAAAAATTTCTCTTCCAAGTTCTAAATCAGCTAACTTTTAACTACATAATTTCTAATTATGAGTAAAATTAGGACTATTACTACCAACTCGTATTTGTGGGAATTTTTATGTCTTATACACTCTGTGTCTGGGCTAGTTTGGCCATATACAGTGTGCTCCCTATTGCATCAAATGCATAGCATGTCTGAATACTGTAGACACTAGGAAATGTTTTAAACTGACCAAGACTTAACCTGAATGCATAAGAAGTAATTTCACTGCATGCAGCATGACTGATATCAATCCTTTGGATAGGATCACATAGCGGTCCTGGATATGACCTTACACTATATCCGATGATGAGGCCCCAGTTTGCGGGTTTTGGGGAGTGTGGAGCCATCCTTTAATTGCCATTGCTCCCAGGTCCACTCTGACCCGGAGTGGTAGTACTTGTTAGGGTTTCAACTATGTGTTAAATAGAAACTGACTTGCAAAAAACAAATATATTCTATTAAAAAAATTTTCTTCAAAATCACTGGATTCGTCATTAAATAACCTGAAAAGGGTTGATATGCTATAAAACAAAAACAAAAAACAACCAATCAACCACATAGAAAGCAGGGATTAGATATGACCTGATGTTGCCTACCTCAGAGTCCAGGACAGTCTGTACCTTAAAAAACGAACCATGGTGATGATGATGATGATGATGATGATGATGATGATAACTGCCAATTCTCCAGTCAACCACAAAAACCATTTTGGCCTACTTCTTCTTAGCAGTTAATAAAGTGCCTTTAAACATAACAGCTCTTCAATATTGGATGAGATTAAATAAAAGATACACAATTTCAATAATAGAAAATAATCAGTAGTTTTTTTATAAATTAGATTAAAGCAGCTAATTAAGGAGGGATAATTAAATCAAAATAAATTAATCTAATGAGAAACTAAATACTTTTCATCATATTTTGTTAACTTTTCTACCAGAATTCTGTCACTCACTTTTTTGGTCACAACTTTGAACAGTCTTAAGCAAAAAATTCTATTCATATATATATATATATATATATATATATATATATATATATATATATATATACTAGCATTGGTACCCAGCTTTGCATGGGTTGACATGAAGTTCTGTTTGAAACACACCGGTATACTAATTATTTTCATCATGGGCAACGTGGATACCCCCACAACAAAAATAAAAGAACGGATGAAAACATGTAAATGTAATCACCCAACAAAGATATTGAGCACTGGAAATACCCCCCCCCAAGAAAAGATAATTAAAAATAAATCATTACATGAAGAAATTATTAAATAAATAATAAAATAAATAATTATATGAAGAAATTATTAGGTGGTTAGAAAGTGGCTGCTCATTTTACATTAAATTTATATAAGAAAGTGATCCCTCACTTTTTGAAAAAGTAATTTTTCATATCATGAAAACTACTTATCTGCCTCATATTCAAATGTGATATTTTTAGCACTATAGAAAACCATTAAAAGTCGTCATTTTCAAGTTTTTTGAGGAGTTGGAAAGAAACTTTACATTGACCACTTTTTTCTAGGGGTAAAACGACGCTGGGTCATATTGTAAAAATTGACCATTTTTAATTTAAGATATTAAATAAATTATAAAGAAAATCTGTTTCGCAGGCAATTAAACACACTTGCTGTGGTATAATTATTATAATAAATCCTGGGCAAACCGATTAAATTTTATAAACAAAAAACAAAAACAGCAGGGGATGATGGGTTTTGTTCAGATGTGTCTCTGACTAACTCTGCCCTCGTGAGGATGCGAGTAAATGAAACATTAGTTTTTATTATTTTTCTCTAACAAATAAAAAAGGTTACTTAAAAATTAAGAATATGCGAAAAAACTTCCTCCGAATTAAAATAAAAAACATTATTCAGCTTAGAATAATATTTCGAATTGAAAACAAAAACAGGAAATATTTAATAACGTGCTCCGTTTAAAACAATTTTTCAATTAAGCTATCACAGTTATTTCCCCTTTTGGTTTTCTTGTTTTTGGTTTGAAAATAAAACGAATTTAGATTTCAGATGAAATAAATTAAATCAAACATAACTTGAAACTTAAATAAACTAAATATTTAAAAAAAATTTAATCAGTAGAGTTGAAACAAAGCTATTATGTCGAATAAGTAATGTCATCGAGGTAATTATTTAAATAGATTGCATTTAATGTGATATGTTAATGACTGTAACTCAATAATGAAAAAGTGGTTTAAAGAATGCTATACATTAAAAGTCCGTATACGATATAATGCCTCCTTTGACAAAAGCATCATAACAATGGCATTAATATTTCTTGAGCAGGAGAGGTGTACACACATATGGCCTTTATATTTCTTTGGTGATTGGTAGTTGAAGACACACACGCGAACGCTACTAGTTTATATATATATATATATATATATATATATATATATATATATATATATATATATATCTGTGATGACTGCCTCTTCATTCGTCAAAGATGCAACTGAAAACGAAACTCGATACCAAGATCAACTTTTCTTTAGTAAAATTTTATAAGGGTTCCCATGATGGTATCCATTTTGTCTTAGGTTTTACATTACGTAATGCGGGGGTCTGACACCGGACAAGAAATCCATACACAGTTAAGCTGACGTTTCACTTTATTTTATTCATAAAATGAAAATTGAAAAACAAAGGTAAAATTATATATTTTTTACATGAGAGTCACCACTTATGAAGGCCCGAAAACCAGTCGCAGATAAGAGTTGATAAGTGTACAATAATCACTGAGGCAATAACGTATTAATAGTAAGTGGTGAAAACGGGGTAGAATGGATTATTTAGGGGGACAATTCAAGAAGAACTTGTTTACATTGGACTTGAAGATTATAGTCAGCCGGAAAGCAGCCATGGAGCAGATATCCACGGGCGAGCAGTTCTAGGAACGAAGCTTTGTTCATGGAATTTGCGTTTAGATTTAGGTACAGATAGAGAGTGGAAGGAAACTGTTGATGTTGGTTGTAACTAAACGAGTGTTTTTTGTGAAAGTTTGGCAAGGGCAACATAGATTGAAGCTCAGACGAGTACTTGCATGAAAATAACGAAAGATACGTTACAAGTTTATTGTGATAAAATATTTGAACAAAGAATAATTTACGAAAAAGTTTTTTAACCAATAGGTTTTTTTTTAAGAAATAGATCTTATCCTCGGGAGAAAAGCCAATAAATTATCAGTCTACAATCATTATTTTTGTATTTTATTTTTCTTAAATATAGTCGAATATCAATATCACTCTCGAAGCTGTGCTGTGCGGATAGGACACACCAAAATAATGTAGAGATAATCTCAGCGAATGTTGTCGATACATTTGCCTGTTGCAAAGCTTGTTTCTTTTTAAGAGTACGTCATGACACTTTCATTAAAATGTCAAAAAGTTGACTGGCGAAGTTAATCAAATGATAATTAATTAAATGATGATTAATTTAATGATAATTAATTAAATAATTAATTAAATTATGGTAATAATTATTTTATTAAACATTATAAAAATAATTTCGTTTTGGGTATCCAACATTTTCTAAGAACCGAGTGAAATAAACACAGTCATTGAGTACAAAGAGATTGTGACCCGAGCAGAACATGATTAACCTATAAAACTGTCACTAAAACGAAACAACCTGCTAAAAATCATGTAATTTTCAAAATTATACAAATTTATTTTAAAGTTGCCAGCTATTTTGGGTCGACGTAACTTGGAATTGAGTACAAGTTTGGCACAAGGCCGTGGCGTCTATAAATCATTCATCACCCAACCACAGGATTGTAAATTGTAGCCCCTCCCCAATGATTGTGACGGATTGGTCGATTATCTAAACCAGTCAGAGGTAAAACAGGGTAATTGTTATGACGATATCCACTGATCGGCAATCCCCATTGGCTGACCAATCAGGGGCTGATTATTCGGAATTCGGGATGATAAATAAAGGATATCCAAAGCGAACAATTGAATTGGCTCGTTTTTTGCAGCTTAAAGAACCAAACCCTTTGCCACTGCAGTCTCCATCATTGGCGCTGTCTAATTGCAGTTAAGATTTCTTAAGAAAACTTTGTTCTGTCAGTCAATCACTTTCACCTCTACTCCGCGGTGGTTATTGAAAATTATTAATGAAAATTGTGTAAATAAACGTTTGTTACTGTTTATGACAAGCGATTTTCGTCATTTTTTTTAATTTTATTGCTTAGCAACTTTTCCTTTTTCCAACACCAAATACAACCTTCATCGACTGGACCGCAACCATCTCTTCTTTCCACGGATCTTAAACCAACGTGGGTGTGGAAGGAAACAGAAAACGATGAGTCGAAACATGTGGTAATCACGAAACCATCGGCCAACTCGGTGTTGGGCAGTTATAGTCCCACAAAATTAAGAAATTAAAAAGTAATTACATTTAGTTATGTAGTCTCTCTCTCTCCCTTCATTAGTAAATTCTTTCTCCAATAAAACCTCGAAAACGTGCTGGTGTTTTCATGCATGAGTAGTTTTGTTTGTGTAGCTAAACAGACGAGACAATTAAGGTCACACATGAAAAGATAATGAGGAGATGCAACACCGTAATGCTGAGATACGTCCGGTTCCTATAATACACAATTACCGATAGTTTTTAGTATGTTTAAAATGGAAGTTTAAAGCAACAGGAGAAAACATAGAATGCTCGTGAATATTTTTAGAGTTCTTGTAAAACAAGCGTGATGCTCATTAGTTGAGATAACGAAATGTCTGAATCGATTGATTAAAAGCCGTGTGTTACAGAGATCATAAAATCGTCATCATACCTTTTCCGCTCAATTAAATAAATTATAATTCATTAAAAGTTGTTTATAAGAATCAATGTTGATTTGATTTCAATATGAAGAGAGTTCAATGAAGACATTTGGAGTATTTCATTGAAGAGGTTTCGTTTTGACTGTATGCGTGTGTCGTGCTTTATAAATGTGATTACAGGTGTTGGTATGCCAGCAGGCACGAATCATAATGTCAGTCCGTGGATTCAGGTTCAATTTTTTTTTTTTTTTTTTACATTTTCACCCCAAACAAAACACGTTGTCACTTTGATGGAGGGGCTACTATCAGGGACATAAGCTACAGGGGTATTATGTAGGGAGTTGGGCAGCAAGATGTCGGTTCACATTACACTTGAACTTTGCATGTCAGTACAGTACAGTTGAGGAAGCAGGGACCCGGAAGGGAATTCTAAAATCTAACGGTTCTGGCTTAGAAGGATCTTTTACATCTAGGGATTTCTACTGTGAAGGGGTGGGATTTAGCTGCTTATCGGGTTTGTCGGGGGTATTTACGTTGAGGGGGTACAAGTGCTTGCAGTTCGTCAGAGCAAGCATCGTTGAAGTACTCGTAGAACAGGCAGAGGGATGCAACATTTCATCGATGGGACAGAGGCTGACGTTTAGATGACAGTTCAGGACCTATCAGATTGGCGACTATCTTTTGAATCTTGTCTAGGAGCGAGAGACTAGTAGCGAATGCACCAGCCCAATAATACTCCATACATAGGCGAATGGTGGCTTTATAGAGGTTCGGGATATTTTCGGGCGTTAGTATCTTTCTAGCAGCCGTCCTGGCAATACTCTCAATATAATTATTCCAACTCATGTTTCCTGTGAACGTTAGGCCGATGTGTTTAAAAGATGTACTTTCAGATAAAGAGTCATTGGCAATTGCTATTGGTGTAGAGAAGGTTTCTTGTAATTATTGAAGGAAACAAGTTTAGTCTTGGCAGCATTGAATGTGACAATCCATTTTTGTCCCTATTCCACTACGGATCGGAGGTCATCCTCTAGTGCTTCTGCCATTTCTTTAGATATGTGTTCATTTGTTTTCCTGTCGTGTCTGTTATAGAGTGTGGTGTCATCATCATGTATACCCATCTCACAGACAATTTTGTCAGGGAGGTCATTTATGAATATTAGAAATAATAGAGGTCCAAGGATAGACCTCTGAGGCACTCCCGCATTTATATCATATTGTTTAGATGTACGACCGTAGAGGACAACCTGGATTTTTCTCTTATCTAAGAAGGATTTAATTATGTTAAGTATTCTTCCAGTGATACCATATGATCTGAGTTTCCTGAGAAGACCTTCATGCCATACCCTGTCAAAAGCCGTAGATATATCTAGAGCTACCGTAGGAGGAGGTTAATGGGACAATAATTTACTGAGTCAGTCCTTTCACCAGAATTCTTAAAAACTGGTACCACAGAAGCAGTTTTCCAGCAGGTAGGAAAGCAAGATTCATTAAGGCATTTGTTTGTTTGGAGAGAACTGGAGCTACTTCAGCGGAACACTTTTTTAATAGCACAGCTGGGTCCACTTGCTTTTGCAGTGTCAAGATTTCTTATGATAGCATGTGCGTGAGCAGGGGTGATTTTCAGATCGTCTAGTGTGGCATCTGTCCGCAAAGGAAAGTCAGGGAGGGGGTTGTTAGCAGGGTCCATTGTGGAGTTGAAGCAAACCGACTGGCAATCATGTTAGCCTTCTCGGTTGCTGAGCAAACAACCTCATTATTGTTGGATAGTGGTGAAATTGTTGATAGCCCATTATTTACTACACTCTTGTAAATTTTCCAGAAGTCACGGGTTCCTAATTTCTGTGCTTTGATGCGTTTTTTGGTGGTTTCAGTAAATTCTCTCTTAGCTGTCGCTATTTCTTTCTTACGGTTACTTCTGGCTTCTATATACTTCTGTCTGTTTGAACTGGACTTATGCCGGTTCAGGGATCGAAGTGGCTCCCAGAAAGACCATTTCGAATAAATTCAGAAAGTTCTTTGATTAGTCCAAAATATGATTATTTGTTTTTATTCAGGATAATGTATGTGCAGACAATGTGCGTATAAACGAGTTTACGCATTTTGCTTGTGAACGCTGATGTATAAACATCGACCACTACACCATCGCTCGTAAGAGAGAATGTTACAAATAGAGAATTATTATAGGATATATATATATATATATATATATATATATATATATATATATATATAAGTGAACGTGTCTGTGTGTGTGTCTGTGTGTGTACATTTTCCAACGCAATAACTCTGTCACTTTTAAGTCTACAGACTCGAAATTTGATATACAGCATACAGCATAAGATTTGGGAAAATCTTTTTAATCCATTTTTGACCAGAAATTTGGCTGTTAAGTGGTCAAAGTTCAACGATTTGATCTTTGAGAACTCTACCAAACTCCTCCGATAATTTTGACTCTAAACACTTGAAATTTTAGATATAGGTTCGTTGGACATGGATCTAACTTAATAACTTGATTTGAGCCCCAAAATAAATGTTAAGGGGTCATAATAGGGGTCAAAGTTTAAAAAATTGACTGCTTTTTTTTTTCTTTTTTTTTTTTGCTCAACATACACCTCCAAACACCCGGGCAACGCCGGGCTGAAATGCGAGTATATCTATAAAAGTGAAAATGTCTCTATGTGTGCGTCTGTCTGTCTGTCTGTGTACATTTTCCTACTAAATAACTGTCAATTTTAAGTCTACAGACTTGAGATTTGACAAAGAGGTTAATGAGATTTGGGAAAATCTTTTTAATCGGTATTTGGCCAGACATTTGGCTGTCAAGGGGTCAAAGTTCAACGATTCGATCTTTGAGAACTCTACCAAACTCTACCGCCAATTTTGGATATAAACACTTTTAATTTTAAATATAAGTTACTTGGACATGGATCTCACTTCATAATTTCATTTCAGTTAATAAATGTTAAGGGGTCATAATTGGAGTCAAAGTTTAACAAAATTGACCTCTGCTGTCTCTACCAAATTACTCAGCCAATTTTTGGTCTAAACATTTGAAATTTTACATAAAGTGTATTCAGACATAGTGCAAGCTTTTTAATGTTTTTTTTTTGCTGAAAATTTGGCTTCCAAGGGGTCAAAGTTCGAAAGAATTGACCTTTGCGATCTCTAGCAAACTATTAAGTCACTTTGGGTCTAAACATTTGAAATTTTACATAAAAGGGTAATCAAACATGCAGCAAGCTTTTTAATTAGTTTCGGGGCGAAAATTTTGCTTTCAAGAGGTCAAAGTTGACAGAATTGACCTTTGTGGACTCTACCAAACTCCTCTGCCGATTTTGGGTCTGAACACTTGGAATTTCGTCTCGTGGTTGTTATAAAATAAGCTTCTTTTCAGGAAGAAGAGGGGTACAAGGAGACGTTTACTTAGAGTTTTTATTAATGTTTTTATTTGGAAAGAACATACCAGAGAGAGAAAGAGAAAGAAAGAGAAAGAGAGAGACTAATCTAGGTTACTTTGACATGAGTAAAACATTTTCATTTTATTTGAGCCCAAAAGAATAAATATTAAGAGGTCAACATCGGGGTCAAATTTAAATAATTTTGACCTCTGCCGTCTCAACCAACTTTTTTTTAATTGTTGTTAAGGAAGTCTATTATAGAGAAAAGCATTACCGTACATATACACACTTTTTAATATATACATATACACATAAAGTTATAAACAGTACATAGGGCCCGGGCAAAGCCGGGCTGAACTGCTAGTAATGAAATAAAACAAAAGTAAAGTTACATATTTTATCGTTACATAAATCAATATAGCAGTTACAAAGTCTCTATGAGATGTTACACAAGGAAATAAACATGTTATTTGAGGATACTGATTAGATATTCGAAACGGAATTAATTTCTTTAGAAATAGAATGCATTTTTATAGAAAAAGTTTAATACCTATTTAATATGCAATTATTCTTAATGACAATACATACTTTAAGTAAATAATTTTAACATTATAGATAACATCATGCCAAAGCCTTTTTTTTTACAAAGGAATCATCACTTATCAAGGTCTGGAGACACTCGAGGATCAAGGTTAATGAGTGCACGGTGGACAATGGGACAATAGCGTAGTAATCATTAGTAGTGGACGTTTGGTAAATTAGATTACTTAAGGGAACGGTACATCATGAACTTGTTTACGTT
>NC_136518.1:43882464-43899964 GCF_053919585.1 Euprymna scolopes
CTCACATACATACATACATACATACATACATACAAACATACATACATACATACATACATACATACATACAAACATACATACATACAGACTACTTCATGAATCCATTTATGCATAACCATTTGTATATTCTTCAAGTTTACTTCAGACATCGTCTGTCTGCTCAAATGAAAGACATTCAAGTATTTCTTTTAAAAAGTCATTTTAAATCATTTATGCATGACAGTTGGATTTTTTCCTATTTTTATTAAAATATCCCTTTTATGATACCAGGAAAGCTTTTTTTTTTTTTCAAATAATTTTTTCCACAAAATAATACGATATACCGTTAGATAGATTTCTAATTGAGATAGAACATGGCATAAAACTCCTTGTAAAAAGATATCAGCTATCAAAAATATCTTAGCGTCGAAAACCTGCAATTATCTGAGTATGATTGTTAATTCCAGTGCGAGATTCAGGCAAACACACACACACACACACACACACACACACACACACACACACACACACACACACATATATATATATATATATAAATAGGAAATTTCATTTGAAATATATTTCAAATGAAATTTCCTATTCGAATATAAATATTAACAGCACAAAGTTTCTTTAAATAGGTCAATAGTGCAATCCTAGAGCTATAAATATTCTTCTTTTTTTTTATTGCTTCACTGGGAACGAAGAAATTGTTTGCTTCCATCCATCCATAGCCCTTGAGGCCCAAAGAGGCATAGGGCGTCTACAACTTTTTTGTAGATGTTTTTGTAGCGAGGAGTTTTTTTACAGGATGATGGTGTTGGCCCCACGTCCAACCTTCCCAGAAGGTGCAATTGTTTGCTTATAAAGTAAATAAACATACTTTTTTGGATGAACATAATGAGTTTCTGGTTCCATTGAAGAATAAATATATATATATATATATATATATATATATAACTACTTCATTTACTCACATAAAATTAATATACGAAAGTATAAATTTATGTGTAAACTTTAAGTATTTACTTCAAAAGTGCTCAATACGTAGGTAGAGCTAGTTAGTAATAAGCCTGAAGAATCCTAGAGTAGGTGAAACGCGGAATATTCAGTGTAGCTTAATCGCCATATATATTTTATAAATTACTATATATATATATATATATATATATATATATATATATACAATAAATTAAACTCTTGTTTGGTAATTGGGAACTAAAAGATACTTTATAGTTTTCTCTCTTTCTGCCCCCCTCTCTGTGTGTTTATATATATAATTGTATATTAGTTCCAAATTAAATTTGTTCTTTTACTGGTTTCAATGAACCGAAATAATTGCTAATCTTAACAATTTTTCTCATTAAAATCAATACAAATCGAATTAATCCCTTCCCTTCCCCATGTTTTTAAAAGCACAGTGAATTCTAGTTCGTTGATAGAAGTTCTCAAAGTACCTTCTACTTTCGTTAAATTCAACATTATCTGCCACAGGAATCAGTGCATCGGCCACGAAATCACTACGCAATTACTTTTTTTTTTATATCACGAACAACACAAAAGGGAATAATCTTCATAGTATGTAATGCTACATGATGCTAATAGAATGACCTGCACGTTTGTAGTTTTATTTTCGTGTTCAATACATTGTTTTGGGATTAAACGAAATTTGGTTAATGGAATTTGTGGATCGTATATATATTTACATCGAATATATATATATAAAGATTAGTCGGGTAAAAAAAAACAGTAGTTGTCAGTTATTAAAAAAGAGGTTAATGTTTATTTATATATGTACTGGGGGAGGGGTTGCCTGGATGTGAAATACGCTTAAATATGATATTTTAATTTATCTAGACTTCCTACATATTATTATAAAGCCGTGAATTAAAAAAAAAAAAAAAAAAGATTTGGGTGCCATCAGCTAGAATCGAAACCGAAATAGTAGCATTTAAAGCTGGAGACGTAACGTACCAATGTGACCCGCATACAAACTGATTAAAAATCAAAAATTAAAAATAAACTAAGATGAATGTACAAAATGTTTAACGATTTTTTCATTTTTGACCTCTTAAAAACAATTTTAACCAGCTAAAGACCCATTAAAAACGGCACATAAAAATATCCAATTATTTAAGACCCCTAGCGCTGCTCTGCAACTTTTAGTTTCAGTGAAGCTTGAGTTTGAAAATATGGAGACAGACAGAAAGACATATATAGCTGTTTATATATTAGATTACATCTATCTATCTATATATCTATCTATCTATCTATCTATCTATGCTTGGTTCTATGTGGAATCATCCAGAAATTTAGGAGTTTGAAATCGATGTCCTCAGATTTTCTTGTAACTTGCACCATAAATGGATATGTGATGGGTTAGTATAAGAACAAACACTACTACTACTACTACTACTACTACTACTACTACTACTACTACAACAACTACTACTCAAACAGGGGTACTCTGGATTGATACAAAAATGAAAATTGACTCAGTCTAGAATGATTTCTTTGTCACTAACTGATGTAATGAATATAAGTACATCCGAGTATTTCCTCCTACACTATTGTGACTGTTATATGGTACAATCACGTTGACACAACGGTTCTCACTAGATCACTGAAGTTAAGCAACGTTGTCATTTTAAATCAATTACGTCTTCTTTTCAAAACTTTGACTACAAGATCGAAAAAAAAAAGCGAATTCCTTTGGCTTCTGTGCTGATGCTGGTGGACTCACTATGGTGTTTAAGTTATTTTGGGGTTATTACACAACATCATTAGGGGTTGTTGATAACCTTCACATAGTCCATCTTGTGATTACCGGATACTAAAATATCAGCAGAGGAACTAATGCGAACATCTGAATTAAACAGGTTTTTAAAAAAAATCAAAATAACTCGTTAGTCGGGCTCATACACATAAAAATATTTAAAAACTCAACAAGAACATTCATATAAATTTAATCTATACTTCCAAAAATGTGGTCTGTATACTAAAATGCACAGCATGCAACAAATCCTATATAGGCACCATTAAAGCAATTAATAACAGAACCATTCTACATAAAAGCAATATAAAAATATCAGAAAACAAAAATCTGTTTTAGTAGATCTAACTTCCAACCTTCTTTGGGTGTATTTTGTCGAACTTGGAAATCTTTCTGTGAACTCGGGAATCTGCACGGGATTTTGAATAAAACCCTTTATTTAATTCACGGTGGTAGCATGCTCTCATTCCGCCAGCCAAGATTGAATAGAAGTCCTAAGTAATTCCTAATTGATTTTTAGTGTCGCCCACACTAAGGATTGAACGTTCAAGCTCTAGAAAAGTGCATCTTACAACTAAATTTTATCAAGTACCTTATCCATTACGCTGCAGGACCTTTTGTCATGATGAAACTTTAAATAAAGGGTTCCGTTTGAGATTCTGTGCAGATTTCTGTGTTTAACAGAACAATTCCCAAGTTTGACAGAAAGATTCCCGAGTTCGACAAGATACACTTGAAGAAGGTTGTAGGTTACATCACCCGAAGCTGTGAAAATATCACTCAAGATGAAAACAGTAGTACAAATAATCCAAATAATCAATCCTTATCCAAAAAATTAAGAAACATAAAAAAATGGAATAATTTTTATCGAGACCAAAGTGTATTATCTGTTCCGACACTACACTTTATCTGTTTCCGATTAGTGAAAGAAAATATCCTTCAGGACTCAAGCAGTTTTTATTGTTGTCCTAATCCAGAGTGTTCCTTATTGGAAAACTGCATTTTTTCCACATCCAAAACCGACCTTGTGACAAACTCTCCTTGTGGAGAACCAATTAAACAGGAATTCCCAGACAAAGCTGGGATAACAACAAGTAATCTTTTAAAAGTCAGACTCAAATAGCATTTACCAAACTTTACTTCTGACAAGCTAATTTTCATTCGTTATTGTTGCACCATGTTATTGACAATGTGGACATCGCTTTAAAGTGTTTGGTAGAATTCGCAAGTAATACTAAGTTTCTATTTATTTTTACTATGTTCACTAGATGTAACGTGTGTTTATTGAAATTTTGAAAATTTTTATTTAGAGTTTATGTTGTGGATATATGATTACTAACCAAAAAACAGATATTTGATTTTAAAAAAGAATTATAATCTGCTTATGTGTAGTCTGCAGATGGTAAACTAGTAAAATAAGGTTGGGAGCTCTAGTGTTAGACGAACCGGCTAAACCTAGAGGGTCTAATATACCAATAAGACTGTGGATCTTGCTTTGTTTTGTGGACATGTACATTGAATTGTGTTGCTTGTTCATTAAAAAAATATGTATCTTTAGAGGTTTGTCTTATCTGTATGTGTTTCTCCTATAGATTATAAAATATGAATTTTACATCCCATAATATTATAGCCTATACTAACACCCCTATTAAAGCCTTTAGTTTTATTGTCAAGCATTCCTATTTACTTGTGAGTTTATATGCACGATTTTCCTAGGACTACTCTGCATGTATATGTACATGCTGGCAATGTGTGTGCATATATATGTATCTATGGGGATGTGCATGTGTGGTCGACAGAATGTGTATTAAGGCAATACATCTACTGACGGTTGAGGTAAGTGAAATGCTAACTATATGAAATTCAAAGCACACGCATCTCATCCCCTTCACTTCACCATTAGTCACCGTGCATACATGTATTAGTGCGTATGTGCATGCGCTGGCAATGCATCTGCATGCATGTGCATGTATACAAGGTATAATCACATTGACATACCGGTTATCATCAGATCACTGAAGTTAAGCAACGTTGAGCCTGGCTAATACCAGATGGGTGATTATCTGGAAATTTTAGTCACTGCATGTGCTCTCCACTTATCTCGGCATTGTTTTCAGTCGTCCTGCCACTGGTATTTAACATTGTCGATTCAGGAGGAGTGTTGTGGTTGGAGATTGTGCAACTCTTGTCACAAAAAATTCCACTAACGGGCATCCTTACAAGGAGTATCCATAGTCTGTCAAAACTGCAGGAAGCTATCATGTGCATATGCTTCCACCAGAAACTTAAAAAGCAATAAAAGCTCTATTTTGTTTTGTTTATTAGATGTACGTGTGTTGTTTTTTTTTGTTGTTGTTTTTTTTACATGGAGTTCACCACTTATCAAGGCCCAATGGCCACTCGGGGATAAGGGTTATTGTGTGTACAGTAATCAATGGGATAGTGTAGCAATAGTATTGGAGAATTGATAAGGTGTCATTACTTGGGGGGGGCGGTTCATCAGGAATTTGTTTGTGTTAGACTTGAAGACATCCAGGTTGAAGTCGGGAGGGAAACAGGCAAGCGGAACAGAGTTCCACAGGTGTGCAGTTCTAAGAAAGAAGCTTTGTTCATGGAATCTACGTTTTGATTTAGGCACAGGTAAGGAGTGGGGAAAATTATTGACGGTGGTTTCAGCTAGTCGGGTGTTTTTTTTAAAAAGATTGGCGGGGGGGGGGACCAGAGAATGGTTGTAGTATTTATGATTTATATTTGGACTTTATGTTATGAATACAACAAAATTAATTCATTGTTATTTTCTTATTCGTTTTTTTTATGGAAGTTGCTCAAGACAAGGTATATGATGTAAGGAGCTAAAAGGAATGAAAGATTATTAATAGAAAAGACAGAAACTACCTATTGACCTTAGTCTTGAAAAGACCAGGGCTATACATGGTAGGAAAACAATCTGCCAGAAGAGAATTCCCCAAGGTTGCAGTTTTTGAAAATAAGCTGCTAAAATATGGCAATGTATTACAACAAGGTACTCGAACAGTGAATTGATGAAGACCACTAGACCGACTAGTCAAACAAGCTGGAACAAAGGAATAAATCAAACGATTCTAAAAAAGAAACACACATAAAATGGTAGTATCCATGTACTTACCTAGAAATAAATATTTATTTTAAAATTATATATACATGTACAGGGTTCACAGATGATAAAATAGCTCTCAGAGGGTAAAAAAAAATGAGAACCCCTGTTCTAAACTAAAGGAAACATTGATATTCGCATGCAGTCACCTTGTCGAAAAGAATTGAGGAAATGTCTCATTCAAGCCAAAAGTAAAAAAAAAAATATTGAATAGTATTTATTTGAAAAGACTTACATAAGCAGTCAGCATCTTCAAACCAGCAGGAAGAGAGAAAGAGAAAGAAAAAGAGAAAGAGGAAAAGAATGTTAACTTTTTTTATGATTATAAGTGTTGAATTCAAACAAAAAATATACACATTACCAGTGAACTACATTACTTTGATTATTCGGACTTCTGTTATCACCGTGGGTGATATTATCACAATTTTTCAGCCGGCCAACATAACCAATCTTCTATAGGTTGAAGGTTCGATCCTTAGCATGGGGGATAGATACTAAGAATACACTTACGAATTAGTAAAAACTTCTACCTGGTCATGACTGAGAGAAAGGAAGCAAGCTTCCCCTGTGAATTATAGAAAGGGTTGCATTCAAAATTCCATACAGATCCCCAAGTTCTACATAAAGATCCTTGAGTTTAACAAGATGCACCTGAAGGTCAAGGGTTACATTGGCCGAAAGGTTGTGAGAATAAAAACAGTAGTTCGAATAATCCAAAAAATAAAAATGATCAATCTCACCTCAAAACTTCCAAATCATAAATGAACTATTATATTTTGCATTGCCTACTCATTCTTAAAGGGAACTGTTTAGTATACATATAGATTGTTCAAGTATGTGCTTCCATAGTTCCATATAAACTCAGCCTATAATGGCTTTCTTGCTACTACCGAGTCACCACTTGTTAATGTCAAAAGCCACTCAAGGATAAATGTTTATGTGAGGGATAAATTATTAGTTGAGTGATGAAGAATATGATTAGAGGTTTCAAAATCTTAAATGAAATATGTACAAAATTTGATTGCTTATGAAGATAATCCCTGACTGATCCGATCAACTGCTAAATCTCAATCCCTTTATTGTTCGATGTTCTACCCTCATAGCTTCTTTGCTCGAACTGTTCATCTTTATAATTCCCTTCCTGTTTCCTGTTTCTCTGATAATTAATACTAATTGCAGAAATTTAAATGTAATGTGGACAAAAAATCTCGCTACTAAACTCTCAAGATGGGTTTCCCGCTATAAATCTGGCCTCTATCAGAGTAGCGCCTTACCATTCATTGGCAATATGCCTTGTTTGGTGGTAAATAAAAGTATTTGTTGATTTAATGAAATAGTTGTCGTAAACTGTCCTCACAAGTAACCAAATTAGGTTCATTCAATTCATTATTTTCAACTGACAATCCAGCCATTGTGATTGCTATTAAATATTGAAATATATATTTATTTAGACAGATTATTCAGCCTACTTTTCTTATCTTCAGTATCTTGTAGAACACAGGAATTTTTATGTTGAACTCGGGAATCTGTACGGAATTTAGAACAGAAACTAGTGTTGGGATGATTAATCAGAATCAGGAATCAGAAAAATCGAAACTTTTGGTGGTATCGGAATCGGAATCGGAAAAATGTGTGCCTATTTTCCGATGCCGATAACGATTCCTTTATTTATCACTTTTTTATTTGATTTTGTTTGAAGCAAAATTTTCCATTGCTGGTAGAAATAATAAAAATTTATTAATTTTAAACTACCAGTAAAACTAAAAGTTATAAATCGCTCTCACAAGTGTATGTTTTACGGTCTGAAAAATATATGCACATTTAACACGTGTTTTTACTGTAATCCTGACAAAATAACTTTATAGTTAAATATTTAGAAATTTATAAAGAATCGGAATCAGAATCGGTAATTATATCAGAATCGGGAATTTAATATGGAATCAGTAATTGTATCGGAATCGAGAAAAATATTGGAAACGTCCCATCACTAACGAAACCCTTTATTTTATCTACATTAATAATTTGTTCTCATTCGTAACCAAGTAGAAATCTTCAGTTATTTTTAATGGTATTCTTAACACTTCTACTTAGTCAGGACTGATGGACGAGAACAAGTCATCCCCGTGGAACAAACGAAGAGTTCTGTTCCAAATTCTATAAAAACTCACGAGTTCAACAAGAGGCAGTCACAAAAAGTTTATGAAAATATCATCCAAGATAAGAAAAGTTATCCAAATTGTCATCTAAAAAAATTCTGGAACATTAAATATCTTAATTTTACATACAGAGTCGGTGCAATGTGATTTGGTTGTTTTGAAAGCTTTGCTAGTTTAATGTAGGTAGTGTTAAGAGAGATGGGTTTTAGACGACCGAAGCTATAACACAAATAGAATACATGTTATTCATTCGTTTATACATACACATATTGCAATAGATTAAGATGGTTTCCCTAACATGAATCAATGGACAAATAACAACAGATTAAAAACAGTAATACCTATATTTCCTTACGGAAGGAATTATTTTTAAGTAAAGAAAAAAAAACTTGGTTCAATTAGTATTGAAAAGGTTAGTATTTATTATCAAATAAATTATTTAATAGTGTAAACTAATCAGAAACTCAAGTTTTCTTGGCTTGTTTGTCGGCATCAGTTTTCTCATTGCCAAAGTTAACCTTTTACTAGTGGTGGCTTGAAGGGATTTAATTTTGTTTGGAGTTGCTGTTCTATGTTCTTTCTATTGCAGTGTTTGTTCCTGGATCATTAATTTCTATTTGTGACTTTATGTGCAGGGATAACTGTTTGTAGGGTAGCCTTATTGTGATATATTTTATATATTTTTCCGTTTCCATTGATAAAAGAGACTTTTCTTGATTGTGTATGTTCAGATAAGAGTAAGTCATTGCTGTAGGAGTTTTTTGCTGTTGATATGTTCCCTAGTCAGTATAGTGTTTTCTTCTTTGTTTTAAAATGTGTTGAACTTTCAGAAGCATCTCCTATTATTTTTAATGATTCGTCCTGAGCCATATATTTTGATAAAATATTGCTTGAATGGTTTACTTTCAATCACTCTTCCAGTTGTTTACATTTCAAGGGATCGTTTCCTGTAAAGTTTTGGAGTTATTGCAAGAGACTGGAGTTCTTTGCTGTGTTCTTCCCACTTTCTCGCTTTCTGTTATGCCTTTTTACTAAGTCTTTTTCTATGTTTGTGATAATTTCTTGCTAGTTCAGGTGGGGACAGCATCTTTCTGGTAGTATCGGGATTGAACATCTTTTTGGACATCTGAATAATATGAGTACTATTGAGTTTTTTTCTTGTAGATCAATGCTATTTCTGTAAATTAGCCCTTTGAAATCATTCTATATTTAGGGATCCTAATAGAAAAAAATTGAATACTTTTAATTGTGATCTCTACTCTTCTGTTTGCATGGGAGCTTTTAACTGAAATTATTCTGAGGAGTACATTTCATGTTTTATAGAATCGTTATGCTGCCTGGAGTGAATTTACTCCCCACACAGTTGTTCTGATACACCAAACGTGGTAAATACTATTCTGAGGCATTTGATCAAGTTAGTTGACATTCCAGTTGCTTTAAATACAATAGTAAATAAATACAGTCTGTATATCTGGCAACAATTTTGACATTTTCATAAACAATCATTAAAAGAAACAAACATTCTTTTCACACAAATGCTGTCGAGTGTTACCTGTGAATAATAAAAAAACACAAATCAAGTAATAAAGTCTTTTTTACATATATGTGGTCTGGTCTTCATTCTTTGGTCGTCGCTTTCCATGTATGTGGTCGTTGATCTATATAGTTGCATCGTCTAGTGACTATTTAACTCAATCGAAAAATCCATGCATGGGAACAATAGAGACTTGTGGTTTTAAAGGTTTTATTAGGGAGAAAAGTTCATTTACGAAGAGAGAGACCAAAATTGATTCCCTATAAAAACTAAAATTAATTCCTTCTTATTTAACTTTCTTAAAATGGTCAATGAACGTGCAGGTCTCAAGAAAATTTCTATTAGATTCCTACATTTTCGGCACATCTGATCTGGTTTGGTTGCTCCTTCACCGGAAAATGCTTCTAAATCTCTGGAAAGTCTGCGCTCTGCTCGACATGTGAACATTTATGTAACATTATCGACACCTGCTTCTAGCATGTTTTGTCTACGAAGCTGACTTTTGGACCCTTGTATCAATCATCCTAGGTGCACTGGGTCCATCTCCAGGTCACCCTGACATATATTTGATGTAATAATCGTGAAATTCATATCAGTTAACATAATCTCAATCTACCGGCATATGGTACAAATATATAACACAATTATCAGATAATTTGCGCATATAAGAAGTCATATTTATGAATACACGGTTAATCTGGCTGATATATTTCTATCGTATTTAACTTTAGAATCCTATAACAATTTTTATATTCATTTCCGTCTTATTTTATCGATTTGTTATGTTATTGGGTTGCGGAAAATACCAGGCAGCCTGCTGCATGGCCGACTATCAGTGTTTAGGATAGAAATATTTTTGATAACAAAAAAAAAAGAATGTTTGAATAACAGAAAGAATATTATTGAAACGAAAAAATATTTAACTTGACAAAGTATTTACATAAAAATAATTCCCAGGTATTTTAACTTCGGGGAAAAGGAATTTCATAAGTAAAAAATAAACACAAATGACTACGTGACAGAGATCGTGTGGTGATACGTGTTGATGACGTAGTTTAGAGTGGGGCATGGTTTTTTGAGAGACGTGTAGAAATTAGTCAAGAGTTGGAAGTCAGAGTTAAGAGTCGACAGTCGGCAGTCAGATAGATAGATAGATAGATAGAGAGAGAGAGAGAGAGAGAGAGAGAGAGAGAGAGAGAGAGAGATGGTCCACTGAATTTAATGGCGCTGAAGAAGGGAGACTGTCGGAAAATTTCAATAGTAAGAATCTATGACCAAAGCTGCTGTAAATACGACCAAAACTTCGAGTCGTACGAATCTTCGTTTGCAGTTTTTCCAAGGATCCATCAAATCGAGATCAACCCAGATGGATAAGGTATGTTTCACTATTGGTCGATGTTCATCTCACCAAAGAGGACTGTATCCGTCTCCTATTATTGCAAAAAGAGCATCTATCATAAATTGTACATGTCCTGTTTATACACTCATCACTAGAAGATCACATATAAGCTTCAAATATATATACACTCAACATCTTAGAGACAAATATATCACACACCAAGAAAAAAATAGACACATTTATATATACTCTTAAATATATGAACACATTATTCTAATTAAAAAAAAAAATTAAAAAAAAATGGGTTCTTGTAAGCATTCGAACATTCTCAGTTCCGACCCGTTCAGTTCGAACTCGACTCCGCCATCTTGACTGCCTGTTTATGTTACATTTGAACTTCTGCATGTCAGTACAGCCAGGAAAGCAGGCAGCAGGAAGGGAATTCAAAAGTCTAACTGTTTAAGGAAAGAAACTGTTAGAATAGAAAGCTTTCTAGCATTTAGGAACAAAAACAGTGAAGGGGTGAGATCTTATTGCTAAGTGGGTTGGTCGGGGATATGTACGTCGACGGGGTACAAGTGAAACGAGTTCATCAGAACACATTCCATTAAAATATTTGTAACACAGGCACAGTGATGCAACATTGTGGCGATGGGACAGCGGCTGGAGCTTAGTTGATAAAATGGGACCGATTAGATTGATAACTATTTTTTGGACTTTATCTAAGAAAGAGAGACTAGTGGTTGATGCACCAGCCCAGATGTGGCAACAATATTCCATGCATGAGCGGCGAATGGTAGCCTTGTAGAGGTACAGGATACTCTCAGGCGTGAGTAGTTTTCTAGCTCGATAGAGGGAACCCACCTTCTTTGTAGCAGCCTTTGCAATATCCTCTATGTATTTGTTCCAGTTCACATTGCCCACAAATGTTAAGCCGTATAGTTTGAAGGTAGAATTCTCAGGTAGGGTGCTATGTGTCATGAATATAGACGGTTGGAGAGGCGTCTTGTAATTGTTAAATGAGAGCAGCTTAGTTTTACTAGCATTAAATGTTACCATCCATTTATGGCCCCATTCCACTATAGTCTGGATGTCATTTTCTAACAATTTTGCCATTGTCTTAGATTTATGTACATCTGTTCTTCCCTCATGCATATTATAGAGCGTTGTATCATCAGTAAATATACTCATCTCGGACACAATATTATCAGGGAGGTCCTTTATAAATATCAGGAATAATAATGGTCAAAGGATCGACCGCTAAGGTACTCCTTGCTAGTCTCTCTACTAGCCCACTCAAATCCTTGCTAGTCTCTCTACTCGGCTAGACACAACTAGCTTAACGATACTCGGCTAGACACAGCTAACCCTCACTTAAAAGTGACGACTCCTCCCTTATACAACAGAACTGAATCGCATTTCCAATTCTTCATTCAAAAGCGAGGATCTTTTCAGAGAAAAACCCCAACCGAATTGCATTTTAAAAATTCTTCATTTTAAAGCGACAACTTTTTCTAGTAAATCCACTCGAATCTCCTTTTTTTTTATAGCAAATGCAACCGAATTTCATTTAAATTTCTTATTTAAAAATGACGACTGTTTACATAAAAGTCGACCGAATCGTATTTGAAGTTCATCCAAAAGCGACGACTTTTTCAAAAACCCAAATCATCCAACTCGAATTGTACTTTCATAAAATAACTGTTCTGTTATAAAGGAACTTTTTTTTATTCTTTTCAGCAAATATAATTGAATTTCATTTTAAATTCCTCGTTTAAAAACAACGACTTTTTGATACCTACAAGTCGACCGAATCGTACTTTAAATTCTTTTAAAAACGACGACTTTTTACCCCTCCCCCTAAAAAAAAATTCCGACTCGAATAAAATTTCATAAAATAACTACTGGTTAAGTGTTTAAATAAATATGCACGTATTTTAAATTATCCAAAACATGACAAATTTTCCTGTTGATTTTTTAATGCGCCTCCAACATTTAACCAAATCGTATTCCGACACGTTGATTTCACGACGACAAAAGAAAATCCAACGAATCCCACTGGGAAGACCAAAAAAAAAAAAAAGACAAAAAGATCCGACTCACTTCAACGTCGTCGTATCTTCACCTCTCTGAGCGCGACTCGTTCAAGTTTTCCCTTTCTCAACGCTTTAAATTTTAAAAGTTCGACGTGAATCATTTATATCTTTCCATTTTTCAACGCTTCAATTTTTAAAATTTAACGCCATTTAATATTCTCATTCTTTCGACACTTCCAATTTTCACAGTTTGACGCGACTCATTTAATCTTTCCCTTCCTCGAGGCTTTCAAACCTCGACGTGACTCGTTCAATCTTTCGCTTTCAAATTTCGATGTGACTCGTTTAATCTTTACCTTCCTCGAGGCTTTCAAATTTTGTCTCGGTCGCAGCGACTTTTCAGGCCGAAATAGCTTCTAATTAAAAAAAAAAAAAAAAAAAGAAATGGATTCATGTCAGCATTTAAACATTCTCAGTTTTGACCCGTTCAGTCCGGTTCTACCGAACTCTACCCCCACCATCTTGACTGCCGGCCTCATTCCAGTGTGTAGCCTCATTGATATGCAAATTACATCAAACTATATTACTGATCAATATCCCAGGTCAGAATATTTAAACTGCTATTTGTTAGTTCATCATCCCCACACCCGGATGTGCAGCGTGTAATGCCTTCGATATTTTGGTTGCAAAGTGAACTTGGAATGATAATCCTGTATCCTAGCATTACAACTCTGTCAACCACATGCATGTGATAAGCATATCCATGATATGATTTTACAAAGAAAGAAAGAAACAAACAAACAGAGAACTTCACACAAACCTAATTAATTATGCAGTAGGTAAAATCATGTTACGACAGTGCTCTACTCAAAGAGGGGAGGGGACTTTAAATATATTTTATGTATCAATTTTTAGTGCTTACGTCAACAATGCTCAATACTTGAGTAGAGCTAGGTAGTGAATTAATAATCTTAATTCAAAATTGCACTTCACGCACGCACGTGTTAAGATAAGTTGAACTATTAATTCAATACATTCATAAAAAGGAAGCGTTATCCTATTCAAAACAGAACGATATAATAGGAAATAAGAGCCAGTCTAGCCTTTGTCTGAGTGAAGCCCGGCAATTGGTTAATAAAAGCTATAACACACGCCTGGTAATAAAAAAGGAATCCTTATTGGTTGACTAGTGTTATGGGGTAAAATGGTAATAAGAACATGGATGTGCATCAGAAGCAAAGATGCATCATTGAATTCAGGCGAGGGAAAGGGTACATTGAGATTTGTGGTGACTCTGTAGAAAAATAAAATTCTGGTGCACAAAAGGTTGCTTTTTTATGGTCAACATTTTAAGTTAAAAAAAGGAGATTTTACTTTTTGCAAAAAGCTCGTACATATGTATATATATATATAGGTACTCATACAAAGACTGTTACGCTGTATCACAGTTCTTCAGTGCGGTTAGACTAATAACTGCTTCAAACTAGGATCGAAACTCGGTATGCATATATATAAGGTACAGCAGGCTAACTATTGTTTATCACGGTAAATTTCCAACACTGGATTCATAAGTGCTGAAAGCACCACCTTATTTTCTTCCAAAAATCTATAAAAAAAAATAATAATCGAATAAACCTAAACAGTAAATAGAACGTTATTTAAAAAGTCAATTTCCTATGAATTATTAAAAATCTTCATCCTTATAATCATAACGAAGAAATCTATAAGCCGAGAAGAAACATTTTATTAGATTACATCCAAAGACCAGAATCTATTATTTAATAAAAAGGAGGAATAACAAAGCAGACATGTTTGCTATTTAATTTCACGTTGACATAAAGAAAAACGCAGCAACAAGTTCCATAAATCATATGTAATTGTAGAGTTTACAATTTAAATCTAATCGGTTTTAACATTACACTTGTATTAAATCGACTGATCTACAGTGAACATCTGTCCATGATATATATATATATATATATATATATATATATATATATATATATTATCAACATAATTCTAAGTAATTAAATAAATCCAAACGTGTTTTCATTAGTATTTCGCGGTGGCCCAATGGTTAATGTCTCACGTATTTTTTCACACTTTAATTTCCAACTTTGTCTCAAGGGTTCTGGTTCGATTCTCATACATACCTAGCAAAACTTTTTTTTTATTTTACCCCCACCTCCCGACACCAACAACCGGGTGTTTTAATTTACCCAAAACCACACACACCTCCAAACACCCGGGAAACGCCGGGTACCCCCCGCTAGTCTATAAATATAAAAGCGAAAATGTGTGTATGTATGTATGTATGTATGTATGTTCGCTTTTTGTGTATGTCTGTAAAAGGCTTTTTTCCGAGAAGCGGTCGGTCGGCTCGCAACATCTCCAAACTTTTTACATCACATATAAATCATAATATCTACGAGGTAACAAAGGAGGTCGCCTGTCTATTTAATTTGCTCGACTCTGAAAAGATAAATATTCAACATTTTTCGCTCGTCGCATGTGGATTAGTCTTTTTCGTTTCATAAAAGCGGCACTAATTCTGGCGGTATTTTTACAGTCGCGATCGCCGGAAATGTCTGAAAGCAATCAGATTTGATCAATGTGGAAATATTTTCCTTATATCAGACAACTGCTATTCAATTTGGGCAATCCCCTTTTTATGGGGAGCTGGTCCCCCCCAAAAAAACTTGGAAAAATAGAATAAAAAAAGCGTTCCCGCAGTAAATGAAATATTGCCCCGCAGTCAAAGTTGACCTCATTAAGTCATTAAAACGTGCACCTGCCAACTCTAAATACTTAAATAAATTCAAACGTGTTTCCATTAGTATTTCACGGTGGCCCAATGGTTAAAGTCGCACTTTTTTTTTTTTCACACTTTAATTTCCAACTTTGCCTCAAGGATTCGGGTTCGAGCCTCATACTTACCTACCAAAACTTCTTTTTTTATTTACCCCCCACCCCGAGTTTTGATTTACCCAAAACCACACAAACCTCCAAACACCCGGGCAACGCCGGGTACCTCCCGCTAGTTATATATAAAAATAATTTTATATAATCAACAGCAGGTTCACTACAGAGTAATATAGATTACAATGTATTGTAATATAGATTACAATGTATTGTGGACCAAGTCTCCGTGGGAATGCATCTCGGTCCACTGTGATGGATCCCAAACTATAGCAGACAATCAATGGATTCGGTTTAAAAATAGGCGATTTCCCCGATTTCAATGACAATACAAATATGTGTGTGAAACATTCATTGATCATCATTCAATCTCAGGCAACGTTGGGTCTCCCTGCTAGTTTATATATATATATATATATATATATATATATATATATATATATATATAATTGACATTGTCTCTGTGTATATGCAGAAAGCCTCTACCAATTTACTCTGTCAATTTTTGGTCTACATACTTGAAACTTAATATTTAAGGAATTCAGATTTGTGGAACAAATTCGATTTGTTTTTTAGCCAATGAAATAGCTGCTCAGAGGTAAAAATAGAAAAAAAAAATTTAAATGGAGCTTGGCAGACGTAAGTCAACTTAAAGTGCTTCTCTACACATGTGCAATTATACATTTATGTTAAACGGCATTGTGTTTTTTTTAAATGTTCATATCTGCCTGTCTCCAGATTCTGTGGTGGTAGATATCACTAGAGCACTAAATGCTTTGGTTTACATTCTAGCTGATAAAATCCAAGCCATATTTTTTAAACTTTTGAAATCACGACTATATATCGGGTGCAATATTATAATTAATAGAGGCAAGGATCTATAATAGTAAATAGGAAATATGTATGAATTAAAATATCATATGTAAGCGTATTTTACGACCGGGCGGCATGCTAGGTATTGGTATTTCTAAGTGGACTTTCTAGTTTTAAAGTCATTTTCAATAAAGTTGTGTGATCTTTTCCGCCCACGGTTTCTAATTAACTTAAACAGTCTGTCGCACATGTCTCTCTCTCTGTAACATGCCTTCTTCCAACTCAACTCTCTTCACGATTCCTTTTATACGTCTGGTTTGCATAGGGACGGCGAGAGTCTTTCTTACTCGCGTACGATCTTCAAGTACAAAAGCAACTGACAGTCGCCATTTTTTCTTGTCAAGCGACTGAACCCTGCAAAGCACACACATGCTATTCAGGTAAGTTACCATTTTCCCTACACACTTATATAAATTATGAACATGTTTTTGATAGTTTTTCTTGAACGTTTCTATTCTTTAATCCTCAGGTACTTTTTTAGAAGTACGTAATATTCTGGTACGTTTGAACTGAACCAATTATTTGATCTATTGATGGGCAGGAGAAGCAAGGCAAGTTTGAAGTTCAAGATATAAAATATGGTTGATAAGATTATCGAACTAAACTCCTAGCAATGTATCTGACAAATTCACATTTTCTGAGGGTGGAGCGACGGGCATCCAAATTGGGTGAGGGGTTCCAATACTGTACAAAATATCTGCTTTTCTCACAATATTTCTCAGTACTAAGATTTATACCTAAGTTTCGGGAGCATAGGA
>NC_136518.1:43904964-43977464 GCF_053919585.1 Euprymna scolopes
TCATCAGACTACTCTTCTCATCTTGAGTGTGATTTTCACAACCTCCGACCTTCTTTAGGTATATCTTGTCGAACTCTAGAATGTTTCTGTTGAACTCAGGAATTTGGACGAAATTTTGCTCTTGTTCCATCAGTCACGACTTATTGCAAATTACTTAGGACCTCTATCCAGTCATGGCTGATGGAACAAGAACATGCTATCCCCATGAAGCAAATAAAGGGTTCTGCTCGAAATGCCATCCAAATTATTGAGTTTTACAGAAACATTCCCAAGTTCGACAAGATGCACCTGAAGAAGGTTGGAGGTTACACCGACCGAAACGTTGTGAAAATCACACTCAAGATGAGAACAGTAGTCCGATGAATCCAAATAATACTCTAAAAGACTGTCACTTAAAACTGATTATTACTTAGCGTTTTATCTGTTCTGCCATGGGTCCTTGGCTGATGGAAAAGGAGCAGTCTACCTTCATAGATAAAATAAAAGCTACCGTACAGATTTCAGGGTTTGAAAACATGCACCTGAAGAACGTCGGATGTTACATCGACCGAAACGTTGTGAGAATAACATTGAAAATGAGAAAAGTAGTTTTTATATTCCAAATAATTAAAAATAAAAATCCTCATCTCAAAACTATCTGAAACATTCTAACAATCGTTGTAAGTTTCCGTTTCATCTTAACGCTTTCTTTTCTATCCTTCTTCCTACTATTCAACTCTGGCAGTCACAGTGAATACGTCTAGTAAAAACTAAGCAGAAACAAAACAAAACCAATCCTAAGTACTGGACACCAGCTTGGCATTTAAATCAATAGAAAATAAAGTAAAGATTCACCAACTACTATGACAGAAAATAGCAAAAGATGGAAGCAGATATATTGTGAATGACAATATAAGATGTTAGAAAAACAGCTTTCTTATCATCGATTGTTTCGCATTCCGGATCCAGTGAAGTTTTGCATTCATCAGAAGAGAATGCATTTCGTTTCGGTACCCTCCCCCAAACATTCTTGTGTACCGTCCCCTCCCCTCACTAATAACAAGAAGATCAAATCACTGGTGTATAAACGATTATAAGTTATATTTGATAGTTTAACTGTTGACCTTTGTTTTTGTGACCTTTGTTGTTGAAGTTTTTGTCTTGTGATATAAATTTGCATAATTGCCGCCATTTTTCCAACTACTTGAGTCACCTCAATTTAATCAGATCCCATGGCTTAAATTTCTGATTTTTTTTATAGATGAGGATTGATAATTTGTATTATTTGAATTATTCGAACTACTATTCTCATCTTGATCGTTATTTTCACGTTTCAGTCGATGTAACCTACAATAAATGGACCACACGATAATGGAATGCTATCACAAAAACAAAGAGTTTCCTTTACACATATAGAATATAATCATGAAGTTATACCATCGATTTTTCAAACACCTTCTGATCTAAAACATACCAATTATAAAGCATTGTACCCCAAGATTTCTTTATGATAAAACAAATGGAACTAACATGTTCCCTGTGGTTAGCCTGATCGATTTTCAATCGAAATAATGTACTCTACTACAAAACCAATCAAGAGTAAGGGAGATAATTCTCTCTTTTAAACTGAGCACAAAACACACAATTTACCTTTGTTTTTTATTTAATAAATATACTTTATTTTTCATATTAAAATGTGAAAATGTCTAGTTCAAGCTGATAATAAAAATAGTCTGAATAAAAAATAAAATTTGCATCATTCGGACTACTATTCTCACCTTGGTTACTTTTTAAATGTCTCGGCTGATGTAACTTATGACCTTTCAGGTGCATCTTTTCGACTAACATCATATCAGTTTTGAAATTTTTTAGCAGTGAGAGTTGATAATTTACATATATATAGAATACAATCTTTAGGTTCTACCGGTACTTGTACAGTTTAATCAAGTAGTTTATTTTACAGTGAAAAAACAATTTGTTACAATACCGAGAAAACGGTTCGATTTTAGGAAGAAAAGATAGTATTAAAGATGGGGAGGGAGTGTCGGTGCTTTAAGCTGAGTTATCTCCCCGTGGTGTGTGGTGAAAATCCAAACAAAAATTTAAAAATTTAAAGATGTCTGCCTTCAACGTGCCGTGATAAAAACGTGTTTTTCCGCTGTAAAAAAAAACTACATGATCAAATTAAGTGAATTTTTTTTTCGGAGATCTTCCAAAAGTTAATCAACACTTTTATCTGTCCTTCCACATGTCCATCGGAAAATAACAAATAAGATAAGAAGATTAATTTTAAAAATCCTATTAAGACAAGGCTATTTCACTTTTTTTTCTATTTTTTTTTCAATACTCGCAATTGCTAAACTTTCATAAAAAATACTCAACTTTCTACAACCACTATCAACAATTTCTAACACTCTCAATCTGTGCCTAATTCTAAATGCAAATTCCATGAATAAAGCTTCTTTCCCGAAAGTGCTCGTCGGTGGAACACTGTTCTGTTGATCTCCTTTCCAGACGATTACAATATGGTAGCCTTCAAGTCCAATGTAAACAAGTTCTTGTTGAACCGTCCCCTTAATTAATCCAAATTCTACCCAATCTACACCATAAATGATTACTAAACTACCACCTTTCATTAATTAATCGTTATCCACGAGTGGCCCTCGGGCCTTGATAAGTGGTAACTTCTTTGTAAAATAATATCTTGAACACTTTTTCACTTTATTCCATTTCTTCTTTGCCTCTTTTCGACTTTTTTTCTATCGTTCCACTCTGCAACCATAATGTCTAAACAACACTGACGAAAAGCAAATAACATTAAATATCTGTTCTTAAGCTGAAGGAATTTTTCTCACAAATTTCAGAAATGCAAAAGGAGGAAAGTAAAATATCGGGAATGACAAGGCAACACGAATTCTCATTTTTTTTTTTTTTAATATCACAATTCATTTTCCCTTCTTTCTTACTTTCTATTTTCCTGCTTTATTTCTTCTTTCCCTTTTCTTTCCTTTCCATTGTGGCAGGTATAAGATTTTAATCAAATCTAAATTGGCAAAAGAAAATATTCTTATAGACTATATATGATTCTATATTGTTATTATCATTTTTTTTTACAAGGAGAGTCACCAGTTATCAAGGCTACAAGGTCAGTAAAGGATAAAGGTTCACTCGGACAACAGCATAGTAATCGTTAGTGGTGGAAATTGGGTAAAATTTGATTATAATAATCCATCTCTGCCCTATTTCCACCACTAATTATTATGCTGTTGTCTCAGTGACTACCGTATACTTATTAACCCTTATTCTCGAGTGGCCTGCAGGACTTGATAAAGTGGTGACTCCCATGTAAAAAAAGTGTATGCATCTTGTGCGTGTACATATATAGCTTAGATTTTTCACAGCTAATTCAAAACATGCGTGTGTGGGAAAATGTCGCTTGCTTGTCTTCACTACGACAACTAACTCTGTTTATCTCACTATCTCGTTTTGTTTGTTTTGATCGTTAATGAAATCATTTTGTGTATTTCTACACCAATGTTATTTAGATTCGAAAATGTATAACTGTTATCTTCTTCCTGATGTAATGAATCTGAGTACGTCCGAGTTTCGGTACTGATGCAGAGAAGGTACCATATTTTTTATATAGTATTTTCGAGTTAAATTCAAGTTTTACTGTATATTTTTTAATTAATTGTCAGCTGAAAATACAGAATAGTTACAAAACAACCATCTTCTGCCCATGCTAAGAATGTGTTTCTAAATAATAACGTTATTATTGCAGCACAGTACTTTCTCTGCATAAGTACTTGGGGTTCTCCTCGGAAAAAGATTATTGGTTGTTTAAGCCACCAACTGGTAGATTTATTCGAGAAAGACATCAAAAGGTACGCCTAAAGCCTCACACTAAAGGATATATCCATTCCAAGCATGAGCACTCATTCAGTAAGGCGACTTACTGGATTATTACTAAAAGTAGCCATGACCACTCAGCTACTTCAGATGAATATATTCCTTTTGTAGAATATATCACTTCCTAACCTTTTTTACTGTCGATATTTTTGTTTTGTGCTACATTTCGTTGTAAACTTCCGATCTCTTTTGAATTAAATTCTATTTTAACATTGATTTTTTTTTTTTTCTGTTTTTTCTGATCTTCCCTTAACCGGTCACAAACTTACAACAAACCATTAAAGCATGCGATTTGAATGCAGAATCATTACATCATGACTTGCATCAGGAAATTATATATTTTAACACAAAAAATTATCAAAGGTTTTTGAAAGAAGAAAAACAGTAAGGTTATCGGCTTTAAGTATTTATCAAAGATTTTATTCTTGCGTAAGCTTCAAAATAAATTACATGTCTGAAACCACCTCTGTGCAGAAACGAAATTCTCATTTTATTTTCATTATAGTTCACAGAGTAAATATCATCAAAATGAATAGATATAAAAGCTTTATAATTCTCACAGCTATATGACAATCAACACAACTTCCTGTCATTTAAATGAATATTACAACAAAGCGTACTTGGCCTTCGGGACAAGATCAAAGTGTAGTATCTGTTCCGGCAGATGCTGCACTTGGGATAATTTGTACCAGTCAATGGAGGGGAAACCCTCTATACTGGGACAATTATTATTTTTGGTAACCAGAGTGACCCCTTTTAGGGGAGCTGGTTTTTACCTCACATTAAAAACGGCCTTGTGCCTAATTTGCTCAGTGGGGGAGCAAATAAATACCATCTGTTCCGGCAGATACTGCAAGCTATGACTAGCTATGACTAGCAAAGACCAGATGTGGGGGCAACCCCACATGCCTGACCTTTAACCAGCTCCCATTTCCCACCTCTCGGGAGCTGGTCCCCTTTTTCCCTTCCCCCCTCCCTTCACTCCTAACATTAAAAATTGGCCTTGTGCCTAATTTGTTCGGTGGGGGAGCAAATAAATACCATCTGTTCTTCAGATGCTGCACTTCTATTTCTTGTTCTCTTTCGGTGGAGGAGAAATCCTTCACGACTGAGACAATTTTTATTTTTGTACCTTTTCTCCACGTTAAAAAACGACCCTGGTGTTTAACTCTGTCCCGTGGGGAGGCATAGTAAATAGGTACAACAAAGACTTTGAAAATACTGTATGTATAACAGAAGGCAAAGAACCGAATACATTTGTTTGTGTGACTAATTTGCATAACTATTTTTAAAGTAGTTTATAATAAAGTAGTTTATAATAAATTAACAATTGGTGTTATTCATTTGTAATTTTATTATTCCCTTCTCTCATATATGTATCAATATTTTATTGATATTAACAGCATTTACTTAAAGTGATTTACTAAAAAAAATTATAAATTACCAAAACCCTTTTTAAATATTATGTTCGTTAATTTTCAAGGGAGGTAATTTAAATGAAAACTATTAGAGTTTTAGATCCCAATCTTTGATAGTACACATATATAATACGAGATATATCCCAACAGAATACCTAGATTAATAGATGCTTGTATATATTTTTTGGATAACTACTTTAAATGTGAAATCATACTATTTTGTCAAATTTTCCGGTGATGCTAAATAAGATTCATATAGACGGGTCAATGCACTAATTGACACACAAAAAATTGCAACATTTTGTTTTTTGTATGGTTTCATGTGCGGTTGGGCCTACTCTACATCCCAGTAAAAGTTGGACAAGATTTGAGTATGGGAAAGTTTCAAATTTCGAAGTTGAGCATTTTCGACTTAAAAGTCATTTTCCATTACGTTTTAAAACACTAACCCGGCCAATTTTGATGATAAACCAATAACTCGTAAATTTTATTAATATTTTCAAGGTCAATCTTTCATATGAAATGATTCCAAGTCATGTTGAATCACCCCTTATACCATATCTAAGCTTACCCATACTCCTTCTTTCAGCCACTTCTACAGAGTAGATTAAAAAAAAGTGCAGCTATTTCGGTATGTTACAATCTTTTGTGGTTGGGGTACTTTGGCGTTATATTGGCTAGCATATTAACTAACAATCATTTACAACTAATAAAATTCGTACTGTTCGTATTTAATACTTCAACAGGGTGTTTTCATTCAAACGTAAAATAATAGACAAGTAATCTATATGATATACCTATAATATAAATGTAAGCAAAACAAAAACAGATCATTATTGCATACGTTTATTATTAATTTATTCTTTATTGGTAACTAGTGGGGGTGTCCGGCGTTGCCCGGGTGTTTAGTTGGTGTAGTAAGGAACCCCGATGGATGGGGGGGATCAAAACAACAGTAGTGGGGGTGCCCGTTGCCTGGAAGTAAGGAACCCTGGGGGCTTGTAAAAAACGGAAGTAGTAGTAGCGGGGCGGGGAGGGAATCAAAACAACAGTAGGTTAAAAAAATAAATCGTAGTAGGAAGGCAGACTCGAACCTGTAACGCGAAGGAGAAAAAAAGTTAAAAAAGAAGTGCCGCTTTAGCCGATGTCTCCATCGCCCGAAGTTCCGAATGTTGAAATTAAGCATAGTCAATCTAACCGATATGATGACTTGCGAAAATGGTGACGTAAAACCCGACCCCTCCTTGTAGAAAACTGGCGAGATGAGGGTAGAAGAATTAATGTTTTTAGCCAATTTTTCGATATTTGTCGTCCGAGATGCCGAGCTTCAAAACGATACCGATCTCGTCAGGATCGATCTCGTCAGGATCTGTCGCGTCAGTTGAAAGTGTTTGGCATGCATACATACATACATACATACATACATACATAATACATACATACATACATACATACATACATACATACAAACAAACCGACGATTGAGATTTATATTATAGATGTTGAAAAATCAGAGCGATTCTCTGTTACCACGATTATCCCCATCATAGAACAGATCATCATAACAGTTGTAATAAAATGCCTGGGTGTCGCTCGTAAGCAAATAATAATAATTCAAAATTGGTGCAAACCTCTGATTTTATGCAGTATGAAGGGTCTGATCACAAGCAAAAAAAAAAAACAACACAACAACAAAAAAACAAACAAACAAAAACAATGGCTGCTGTTTCTAATTATATGATGGTCGAACTTACGATGTAACAAAGTTTCTCATTACATAGCATACAAATGAGATGCTGCTGGCTTGAATAAAAGGCCTATTCTGCAGAAACGGGGGCGAATTTAAGGTCGTGATCTTGAACAACTGTGTGACAACGTAAACCACAAAAGTTGTTAGATGAAACAGCATATGAATTGTTTGTAGATTAATCTGTTTTTTATGTATAAAAACACCCCTGACAGTCTCAAAAGATAATGGATACCCCCTGTAAGGTTGGTTGCGTGTGTAATTGTGAGGAAAGGCTTGCACAATCTCTAACCCACCTTTCCCGAATCGACACTGCTTGAGTCCAGTGGCAAAGGAAAAGTCCAGGACGACTGGAAGCAATACCAAGATAAACAGAGAGTATATACAGCACTTGGAATTCTCAAATGGTCATCCATTTTAGTACTGACCAGGATCAACGTTGCTTAACTTCGATGATCTAATAGGAACTTATGTGTCAACGTGATTATTTAGGAATATAATTTGGAAATAAATAGTCCATATTTGATGCCATTTACTGGAATGATTGAAATCTTCCTGGAGTTCCATTTTCTTTTCATGCCGCAAGTACAACTTTCATATTTAGTTTTCTTTCCTCTCTTATTTTAGATTAACCTGAGTGCCCGGCGTTGCCCGGGTGTTTGTAGGTGTATGTTGAGCAAAAAAAAAAAAAAAAAGTTGTAATAGGCAGGCAGGCTCGAACCCGTGACGTGAAAGCAGAAAAGAAAGTGTAGGTGTGTGTAAGAGTGTTGGTTGAGCAAAAAAAAAAAAAAAAAAAAAAGAAAAAAAAAGGAAAATTGCGAGCGCAAAAAAAAGTGGTCGTAGGCAGGCTCGAACCCGTACCGCAAAGGAGGAAAAGAAAGTAAAAAAAAAACTTAATGCGTCACCCATCGCCAAAGCGGAAGTGATGTAGATTTAAATTAACACTAGACAATCGAAAAGAAATCATGACGTTTGAAAATATCGGCGAAAAAAAAGCAACACTCCATGTAGAAAAGAGCCCAGTTGAGGGTGAAGGAATTAATGTTCTGGGCCAGTTTTTCGAACTTTTTCGTCCAAAGGTTCGAGCTTCAAAATTATACCGATCTCGTGAAAATCAGTCGGCCCTGTCGAAAGTTTTGTCGAGACATACATACACACATACATACATACATACATACATAAATACATATATTTAAACAAACAGGCGAGATTTCTATAATAGATTAGTTTTATTATAGACACTGACTTCAACTATGATTTCTACTTTCGCCTTCGTCCCATATCACTATGTCAGGTTTAACACATCTGTTTGCTAAGGATGGCAATGTCATCGTGGAATGTGTATGACAGATTTTCAACAGTTCTTTCGTGTATGTTTTCTCAAAGCGTTTGCTGCTTTATTGCATGCCTACTTTTGTATCTTTAGCATTGAAAATATTACTTCAAAGAGACGTAATAGTCTGATAAAAATTATATTAGGAATTCAAGACACAAGGTTTAGTATTATTATATCAGTATAATCGTATGTTTACAAAAACAAGAGATTTCATATTCTGAAAGTAGCTCATATGTTTTTCACATACTAAATTAGTTAAATAGGTAAACACATAAGAATATCTAAAAACTGACTATTTTCATTGAAATATGTTTATTCACAAAAAAATTTTCTATTGCGAATTCTATATTTTAAAATAAACATGTTTATTTGCAGAAATATGTAATACTGAAAATATTTTTAAAATATAATAAATTAAAATAAACAAACAGAAAAGAAAATATATATTATTTTAATTGGAATTCATTATTGAGATGAGTATTATTTATATTAATTTATTTATTGCGGACTATTATTCTCATCTTTTATCAGTTGTTGTTTCACGACGTTTCGGCCAACTGACGAAGGCCAGAGGAATAGTTGGTTGAAGCGTCGTTAAACAACTAATAAAAGAGGAGAATAATAGTCCGCAATAAATAAAGTAATAGAAAAGAAAATGGATGAATGTTTACTTAACATATATATATATATATATGTATATAAATGTTTGGAGGTACAGAATTTATATATAGTTTTAAATAAAATAGGCGGAAGTTTCTCAAGAGCTCTTTCGGCTATCATCTCATCAGGAGAAAATCGATAGCTGCAGCCTTGGACTCCGCTATTGGCCAGCATTTGGTTGACAACACGTGCTGTGTCGATAGATATAAAATAGAATGGTTCGAGGTGCTACATAGAGCGGACTCCAGAAATCATTTAAAGATTTTGGAGTCTGTCTCTATTGCGGTGCGTAAACCTTCTTTGTGTCGGCAAAAGGAAACCGCAAACGCATTGTTTCTCTTTGGGGAACTTTGAATCTTTTCTCCCGCTTTTTTTCCTCGTTGTGTGAATATTGTAATCGTTTTTAAACGTTAATCAACGTAATTTTAGTTGTCCCCGTATTTTTGGCATATTCAATAGTTCCCCATTAGAACTCTTTAAACTTTCGACGTAATATTATTTTTTATCGCTATCGATTTTCTCCTGATGAGATGATAGCCGAAAGAGCTGTTAAGAAACTTCCGCCTATTTTATTTAAAATTATGTATATATATATATATATATATATATATATATATATATATATATATATGTATATATATATGTATATGTATATACTATGTATATGCATATATGTATAAATATGTATATATTATATATATGTATATATGTATATATATATTATATATATGTATATATGTATATATATATATATATATATGGATATGGATATGTATATATTATATATATGTATATGTATATATCTATGTATATATATATATAAATGTGGTTGCGGTGCCGACTACGTAGTTCGAACGTCTTTAAAATTGGAAAGTCGCATACAACAACATGTACCGAGCAAAATCAGGAATGGAACATTCCTACCTACCGACGCTGTAAACAACACATATGGATTCGCTATAACGGAACACTTTATTAAATACCGGGATTGTGCAACGAACTTTAGCATCGACTCTTTCCCCGTATTGAGTCGAGCTCACTCCGTATATCATGTAAAAGTCTTGGAGACTGTTCATGTTCGCCTTAGGAAGCCTTCGCATTGTAAGCAAAAGGACTGCTTGTTGGGTTTGAACGTGATCAGCCTCTAAAATTCACCTCCATACGATTGCTGTTGCTCCCGTCTCTTTTAGATTTCATCATTAAGGAAAGCAAATTACTAAAAAATAAATCCCTCGATTCCAATTTTGATGAGTTTTGATTTTTTTCCCCTCTGTTTAGCTACTTTTATTTTTTAGTCGCTATCCATTTTCCTTTTCTCCTCGGTCTTTTTTTTTTATATGAAATGTATTCCGAAGGAATACGTCTTCCCTTCATGATTGCCTTAATAAAGTTTTGTACCCCAAGAAAATCATGAAATATATATATATATATATATATATATATATGTATATATATATATATGTATATATATGTATGTATGTAAGTAAATTCTTGGTACAGCAAAATGGAAGGAGAAATTTCAGAGGAAACATAATTTAATTTAAATACAAAAAAAAACAAAAAAAAAAAAAAACGGGCAGGTGAAATTATTAAAATTTCCTTAAGGCCTTATCGTCTGACCCTCTAAGAGGAAACGTCAGAATGATAAATTAAAAACTAAGAAACGAATGAGGAAAGAAGGGAATTTGGTTTCAGTTGGAAGAACAGTGAGTGAGTATGTATGTATATATATGTATATATATGTATGTATGTATATATATTTATATATCTATATATGTATATATATTTATATATCTATATATGTATATATATTTATATATATATGTATATATATTTATATATCTATGTATATATATTTATATATCTATGTATATATATTTATATATCTATGTATATATATTTATATATCTATGTATATATTTATATATCTGTATATATATTTATATATATATGTATATATATTTATATATATATATGTATATATATATTTATATATATATATATATGTATATATATAGTTATATATATATATATATATATGTATATATATATATATTTATATATATATATTTATATATATATATATGTATATATATATATTTATATATATATATATGTATATATATATGTATATATATATATATGTATATATATATGTATATATATATATATGTATATATATATGTATATATATATGTATATATATATATGTATATATATATGTATATATATATATATATATATGTATATATATATATATATGTATATATATATGTATATATATGCATATATATATGTATATATATATGCATATATATATATGTATATATATGTATAGGTATATATATATATATATATATATATATATATATATGCATATATTATTTTTACGCATAAAAGGGGGTACTAGATTGGTCAACGGGAAAATTATTCCCAACAAGCATTTAGGTAAAAATGCATTTTCGTATAAATACTTGAATTAATTCAAGAAAGTATCGCTAACAAAAACAAATAAAAACATCTACGTAAAAGTGATACATTTAGTAGTCCGGCGAGGTTACCCGCGGGGTAGAGGTTCAGGCTTCTTATCACAAGGTGCCGATTTCGAATCTCGCTAGATTCAGCCACTCTGATGAGTCGTGGACGACGAAACACGTGTCAATGGATAATTATATTTTAAAAATAATATATATGCGGCTCCCCATTAAAGGGGGTACCAGATTGGTCAATGGGAAAATTATTCCCAACAAGCATTTAGGTAAAAATGCACTTTCGTATAAATACTTGAATTCATTCAAGAAAGTATCGCTAACAAAAACAACTAAAAACATCTCTCTCTATATATATATATATATATATATATATATATATATATATATTACCAAAACAAGGAAAAAAATTACATCATATTTTCTATCATTTCGAATATTACAAATTGCTTCGATATCAACTAAAAAAAATATACAAAATATGATGTAAGCTTTTTTCCTTGTTGTTTTGGTTTTTGTAAATGTATATGAATGCTCGATTACAGAAATGTTAATTATGTAATTAATATTTGAGTCAATTTACTTGGCTTAATTTTTTTTTTTTTTTGATATACGTACATTGCTACTGGCTAATAGATTTTAATATATTAAACCTATCGGAAAAAAAATTATATATATATATATATATATATATATATATATATATATAATAAAATTAAATAAACCTTGTAGAATAATAAATGTGTATTTATGCAAACAAAATTAATTAAACTACAAAATAATTAAGGATCCAGTAGATGTTACCGCTGAAAAAAAGTTATTCAGATTAGGGCATATCGTTTAGTGCAGACAACTTTCAAATCAGAAAGTAGTTCGTCTAGGAATATATGCGATTACACCATCATATCTTGACTTTGCTCGAGCAGAAAATGCACTTAAATATGATGTTTTAATTTGTCCAAATTTTGTACATATTATTATAGAGTCATCGTTTCAAAAGTAAAAAAAAAAAAACGTATTGGGGTGCCATCAGTTAGAATCGAAACCGAAATCGTAGCGTTCAAAGTTGGTGACATTACCACTGTACCAACGGGACAGGTATATAATGTAATTAAAAGTTAAAAATAAACTAAGATGAATGTACAAAATGTTTAATGAGTTTGTCAATTTGGACACATTTTTGACAATTTTAACCAGCTAAAGACCCATAAAGAACGGCCCGTAAAAAATGCAGTCATTTGAGGCCCCTAGCGCCGCTCTGCGACTTTTAGTTTCGGAGATAGAGTTTGAAAATATGGAGACAGACCGACAGACAGTCCGACAGACCGACATATAACCATTTATATATTAGATTTTAATCTTCACGTGGGGACAGAAAAGTTCGGTAAATTAATTTTACCTATCCTGTCTCAGATAGGTAAAATAGATCTCGGAAATTTTTTTCTAGTTTATTAAAAAGAACGGATATTTTTAAGATGCGTTTATTTAATCTGTGTGTTTAGTGATGGAATTTCTATTTCAAATGTGTTATATTTTGGGACCCTAAGCCAATAGGCAGAGATTGTTTTAATTACTATGAATTTCGAGAGTGTTTCATTAAGTAAATGTCAAGACAACCAGGTGGAAAACAATAATAAACCCAGTGCACCCAGTGAGCGGGGCGATAAGGGTCATGGGTTCGCTCCCTAGACAAAGCACTATAGAAGCAAGATTTGAATTATGAGATAGAAATTACATCACGTGTTCGAGATGGAACAGAGTTGTGAGACAGTTCGCGGCAAGGTGTAACACAGTGCATATGTGCGCATGGGAAAATATCAGCAGCGGCAAAGGATGGCTGGCTTGTGAAGAGATTAGCAACAGCAGCCGAAAAAGCGTGTATGCAAATTAGGAAGTGTACACGAGAAGAAAAAAGAACAAAACTTGTTCAGAGTAGAAGAAAAGTGTGCGTCGAAGAAAATGGACGTGTAAGGTCGAGGACGAGAATGGGCCAGCTGTGGCCGGCATGCGGTTGGAGGAAAGAGAAGTGCGAGTCAAGTTAGATGGACATGTGGCAGCGAGAGACATTTTAAGTGATGTCGAGACTGAAAAGTAATATGTAATGAATACTTTTGTTAAAAGAAAATGCCGATCCTGATTTGTATTTCTTTATTTGCTTTGTTTGTTTGTAACTGTAGCGTTACAGAGGAAGCGATCACACTAGACGTCCCCAACAATGCAGTAATCTAAGTGATTTTCCTCAAGATTCTCCGTTCGTCGACCACTTCTTTAAGGCTAAGTAAGAAAACTAAAATAAGAGGGAATTAATTTTAATCTTTCTTTTATAAAGAATTAATCTTTGTCTCTCTCCCTCGTGAACGAACTTCTCTCCTCACTAAAACCTTTAAAGTCGCGAACAAGTTTCCTTGTGTCTGCATACAGGAGCTTTGTTCGTTTTGAATTAACAGATCAACAGCCGCCAGACGATGCAACAATACATATCAACGGGAACACGCGTGAGAAGCGACGACGAAAGAGTGATGACCGGACTGCATGTATGTAACAGGGACTTTTAATAATTGATTTGTATTTCTTAATCGCTCACTAGCGATAACACATATATTTACAAGTATTCGTTTGGTGAAAAGATTATGTGCTCCCGTGTGTTTCACTTCATTTAACGTTCTTTTGTTTATGACCGGACTGCACGTATGTAACAGGGACTTTTAATAATTGATTTGTATTTCTTAATCGCTCACTAGCAATAACACATATATTTACAAGTATTCGTTTGGTGAAAAGATTATGTGCTCCCGTGTGTTTCACTTCATTTAACGTTCTTTTGTTTGTGGAAATGTTACAAGCACAAGCTTATATATACCGACGGACAGTGCCTCTTTTAGAAATGCATTTGACGCATCTTAAATAAGATGCGCTTATTCCATCTGCACGAACGGAGGGAGTTAATGATAAGACTGAAAATGCATGGTTGAATTTAAGTATATGTATGAGTTTTGCACAATTATAAAATTCTTGGATGAAAATAAATGTCGGAAACAAATGTTGAATAATTAATTAAAATCAATTACGAGATTTAATAAATGTAAATGAAGAAAAAAAATCTGCCTTTCCTAAACACGTCAACAGAGAAATATTTCAGTTATCTTTGGAGAATATCTGAGAGAAAACAGGAATCACTTTTATTGGGAATCAGATCGATATCCTGTCAAGCGTCCAGTTTCCTAACAGGATGCCATTCTCTTTGAGGAAGAAAAGGAAATCCTTCAAGTTTCTTTTTTTTTTTATTATATTTTTTGTTGTTGTTGTTGTTTGTCACCAAATTAGCTTTTCATATCCTGCGATGAACTCAAGAGAAAAAAGGCAGTGACTTTCGTTTTGAATCATAAAGTCAACAATCAAATATGGAGATGTTTTCTTTAAAGGGTACAAGGTTTTCAAGATGGTAAAAACAAAAATAAATAGATACTAGTAGTAAACGTATTCTCACTCTTTGAATCCATTAAAATTTGAAAAAAAAATTATAATGGTTGAGAGACTATTCAAACTTAAGACTTTTTATTATATTTATTTAAAATCTAATTTTCGACCGATATGAGAGTCTTCATCAGAGAAATGCAAACAATGTATTTTTCTTTTTGTTTTACGCGCCGTGTTGTCATGTAGTTTTCTGCTCTTATTCAAGATTGAGATATTATTATGTCCGAGGCTTTGTCTTAAAAAGATTTCATATTTAAGATTCTGACGGTTCCTTTCAGTGCAATTGTTTGAATCTCTCTTGCACTTGGTTCACCAGGTGTATTTGCTAGGTATTTCTTGAAATTCTTTTACATGAGTCTAGTTGCTCCCATAATAATTGAAATGATAGAGATCTCCTTAAGATTCCAGTTTTTTTTTTCATGTCATACATAGGTCCTTGGCATTTCGTTATCTTTTCCCTTTCAGCTCTCTATTTACTCTTTATGCCGTACTTCGTGATTACCCCCATCAATGTTATCTCATATTTATGTCATGATTTTTATGCTATGTCACTATTTATTTGCCTTCCCACGAGGGCAAAGTTAGACACAAGATCACTTTTAACGTGGAGAAAATTCAGCTCCGAATATGGTACACTCTGGAGTGGAACAAAAATTAAATCACCCCAATCTAGAAATACCGCTTCTTCACTGACTGAGGACAAAAACGACTAAGTGTCATATCGGAGCAGATACTACACTTTGCTCTATATTATCTTCTTCTACAGTGTGGAATGATAAAATTGTCACCCTATTAAAGACGACACGATTCCATTTCCATTTGATGAAAACCGTTTTTGTTTTTTGTTTTTTTTTGTTGTTGCAGACTATCTACTAGAGCTGGCCAGTTATGTACAAATCCACAGAGCGATAGAAGCCTTCTATTATGTCTGAAAGTGACACAATTTTCAATGAGCGAGATCGGAGATGCGCAGCTATATAACTTATGCTATCTATTGATCTAATTTATGGCAACAGGACTATTGTCAGCACCATCAAAATGCAAATCCAGGCAATTCAAAGCTTGAGGATGTACCCAGGATGATGAAAACAGTTTCTGGCCACATTTATGGTCTTTGGTATGGTTTTAAGTGAGGGCAATATCATGCCACCTCACATTTTCGAAGTCGACTGGAAAGTCAATACCAAAGTGTACCCGGATATGCTAAACAGTGAGAGGATCCTCTGGTGCAATCAAGTGGCCCGCTGGCAGACCCTGCGTGTGGCAGCAGGACTTGGTATCGCCACACAAATCCAAAGAGATCCAGGCTTGGCTTCAGAAGGAGTGTTACGACTTTGTACCCTTCTCTAACTGGCCCCACCTCTTCCCCCGACCTGAACCTGCTAGACTATTTTGTTTGGTCATACGGCCAGCACATCACCAACACGACCTCCTACAACACCAATGCCAGCCTGATCGTCATCATCTACCGAGTATTCGCCGAGCTCCCGCCAGTTACGGACGTGTATCGAGGTAGTGATTGAGGCTGCAGGCGGCTACATTGAATAGACGTCAGCTCTACTATATAACCAAGTTACCTGAATTGATTTTTTCAATAAATGTTTTAAAATAAAGCTGCAGTGTTGTTTTCTTAAGGGCGACAATTTTATCCTTCTAACCTGTATATTATATGAATATCTTTAAATTTATAACACACGTATCCAATTAAAAAATCTTTTAGATTCAAGTGTGATTCAAACTCGGGTACTGACTTCATCAAAAACTACTGCCTTAATAATGTGTACTGTACCTATTCCTTTTTGACAACCAATCGCATGTTTCGATTTATATACAAACAGATAAACTTAAAAAATATCATATCTTTTTAATAGTATTTCTCGCACTAGCAGTGAGATTAAAAGTTCTGATATGCTTAGGTATATGTAATCTATGCCAAAAAGTCCACTAATTTGCATATTAATTTTAAAAACAGCATTTCATTAATTAACTATAATTTTTATTGTTTTTAAATTCAAAGATTTTTTTATATTAATATAACACATCTTTTACGAATCTGATCAGTTGAAATAACATTTTTGTGGTTGGTCATGCTCAAGTTTGAAATATTTATTCATAGATTTTTCACACTTCTGTTTTGAAAAAGCATTTTTATCGCTAAACAAGCAGATTGAATCCTCTTGTTTTAAATGCATCCAATCATTACTCTAAGAGGCTCTGTCCGTCTTTCATGCTTACGTTTGAAATAACATCTTAAACAGTCTTTTCTGCTTAAGTCTGACATAGCATGATTCTCAATAAGTCACTTAAATAAAAAAAAGTACATTTTACTCAAGCTATTATGCTTTAGTCTGAAATAGTACCCTCTTCGTTAACTCATGCTTAAGTCTTAAATAGCTATTTTGTCAGTCATGTTTATGTTTGAAATAGAATTTTCAGTGCTTGGGACCTTTCGCAACTGCACTACAAAAAAAACTATTTAAAAATAGATAATTAAATTCAAGCTTAATGATATTTTTTTTATTATTAAATTGTTAGGTGGAAACACAAAATAGTTACAAAACACCCTCCTCTCCCCATGTTAAGAATGGTTTTCAAAATAATAACGTTATTCTTTCAGCACGGTGGCAAAAGTGCACAAGTACCTTCTTTTTTTTTTTTTTACACAGTGGTCACCACTTATCAAGGCCCGGAAGCCACTCAGGGATAAGGGTTATTGCAAGTACATTACGTTAGTGTGGAGATTTGATGAAGTGTTTACTTAAGGGGGCGGTTCATTAGGAATTTGTTAACGTTGGACTTGAACACATCCAAGTTGTAGTCAGGTGGGAAGCAGGCAGACGGAACAGAGTTCCACAGGCGTGCAGTTCTAAGAAAGAAGCTTTGTTCATGGAATCCACGTTTTGATTTAGGCACAGAAAAGAGTGGGGGAAATTTTTCACAGTGGATTCAGCTAGACGGGTGTTTTTCGTGAAAGATTGGCGAGGGGGGGACCAGAGATTGGAGTTCAGACGAGCACCTGCAATGGAAATAACGATAAAACAAGAATAGGCTCGCAACGTCTCTTCTGTGGGAGAGAGATTGCAGGGTAGAGAAAAGGGCATCCCCCACTAAGCCACGAAGTCTATTTTGTACTCTGTCAAGGCAGGATAGGCTGTTTTAGCAGCTCCTGCCCAGATATGGCAGCAGTATTCCATCCTTGGACATACCGAATTTTCATCACTCTGTCATGCTTATTTCTCAGTTAGTAATTCTTTTTTTTTTTTTTTTTAATTTTTCATTCACTCCAAATAAGGCATATTATCACTTGGACATAAAGAAATGCTATTTTGCACCATGTCTACAGTCGCATTATTATATAGGTAGGTAAGAAGGTAAATGTCTATTCACGTTACATTTAAGTTTCTGTGTGTTGATACAGTCAAGGAAGCAGGAAACAGGAAGGGAATTGCAAAGTCTTATAGTTTTAGGAAAGATTCTATTAGAGTACAAGGCTTTCTGGTATCTAGAGACCTCCATGCTGAAGAGGTAGGACATTGATTGTCAAGTTAGTCGTAGGTATTTACGTCAAAGGAAGCACAAGTGCCACAAGTTCTACAAAGCATATTCCATTTAAGTACTTGTAAAATAGAGACAGGGATGCAACATTCTGGCAATGTGTAACGATGTACACGTGTACACACAGGACCCACACATTGCAGACTCAGTCGCAAAGGAGAAAAAGACTATGAATAACTTTACATTTGTTTTGTTTTTTTTTGTGTGTATCAACAACATTTATTTCCTCATTCTCCCGCCATGCGTTACTTCTCGTTATGGCTGCGACGTCACCAATGTGATCGTCTTCCCGAACGTGATCTCGAACGTCATTTATGTTTCTAAAGTGATCATCTTCTTGGACGTGTTTGCTCCTTTTTATAGTCTTCTTTCTCTTTACCATGACATAATTTCGCTCATGGCTCGATATTTGCATACAGCCGTCTATATGTACCAGGGGTTGGAGCGAGGTTGATAGTGTGGGACCTATTACTTTTCTGATTCTTTTTTGGACCTTGTCTAAGAGTGAAAGACACCAGTGGTAGATGTACCAGCCTAGATGTGGCAATAATACTCCATTCGTAGGCGAATGGTGCCTTTGTAGGGTGCTTAACTTTTAAATAGCATTTTAAATGTCTTTCTTGCTTAACTCAGAAATGGCTTTTCCATGGTTATATTTGCATATTGAACGGGCTTAAGAAAAGCCGTTTCTGCTTTTTTGGGGGGATTTTCTAGATTGGTTTTCCTTATCTTCCATTTTCCCTTTGAACTGGAATAATCACACATGGACACTCATTCCGTGCACGTCAAAAGGTTTCCAACGAGCAAAAAAGGGTAGTAGATTAATAAAAAAAAATATATATATATAAAGCAGAAACCAAAAGAAAAGGCGGCGGATATGAATTTAAATTTGGGTTTATAAACACTTTTGGTTTTTGCGGTAATTTGACGTCTTTGAATATTTCCAATCAATATCACAAACATGGTGTCTGTAAAGGCAGATAATCTTGTGCAGAATGGCAAAGAATAAAAGAGATTCTGATAAAATATCAACATTCAGAAGATCAATAAAAAAACTTTGGATTAAACTTTGGTGTTTCATATGTGAAAACTTCTTTAAATATAATACGTGGCTGTTCTATTATGCCTTTGATTATATATATATATATATATATATATATATATATATATATATATTTGTGTGTGTGTGTGTGTGTGTGTGTGTGTGTGTGTAATTATTTACACAGCCAGACAACGTTGCAGCTTACAAGAGCCACGAAAGCCAAAAAACTGGAAGTCCAAGACACGAGTTTCGCCCTCATTTGGGTTCATCATTTAGACACATCCGAACTCAGGATTTGTGCTTGCCTCGCATGCAAGAGACTTGGGTTTCGAATCTTAAGTTCATATGTGTTTAACTGATGAGCCTAAATGAGGACAAAGATCAAGTCTTGGACTTCCGGTTTGTTGACTTTCATGGCTCTTGTGAGCTGTTACGTTGTCTAGCTGTGGAAATAATTATATATTCTCGCCTATATTCTGAAAATTATATATATATATATATATATATATATATATATATATATATATATATATATACTCCTATAAATTCATTTTTTCTTTTGTGTGTATTAATATTCATATTAAAAACGCCCTGTTCTATTTATTTAAAAAGAAAATACAATTTTCTTATATATTTGCTGCTTCGGTTTTCTAATGAGATAATCATCTTTAGTTAAGTATTACGTATAATTATATCCATGCAGATATTCTACATGATTTATACTTGCATAATATTTGCGAAAAAGTTTATAGTAAACACAAAATTGTTTCCATATATATTTATGTATACGTATATAATTTTGTTTAACAAATTTTGCCTACCAAACTCCTCCTAGAGTTTTTGGTCTACAGCCAGGAAACTTCATATATAAGTATTTTAATCCATGCAAAACATTATATTTGGGTTTTAGCCCGGAAAAATCGGTGCAAAATTGTGAAAATTAAAAACAAAGGAATTTGCCAGGCGAAGGTCGAACGCCGGCATTACGAATGCATAACGTAGTAGCTATTAGTTCATGTCTTAATTTTTAGAATTGTAATAAACATGTTTTCACAACCCAGTCATTGACGGCAGAGGCAAAATAAATCGTGAGCTGAACGTTTTGGTTTCGATTCTCGGTGATAGCGCATGAGTCTTTTTTTTAATATTTTTTAAATAATTACTATATATATATATGTATATACATATATATATATATATAAGTGAAAATATCTGTCTGTCTTTTCTCTATGGTAGTTAAGGAAGACTACTATACAGAAAGGCATTACTTTACATATTCACAGTTTTTAATATATACATATGCGCATAACCTTATGAACAGTACATAAGACCCGAGCAAAGCCAGGAGGAACTGCTAGTATATATATATATATATATATATATATATATATATATATATATATATATATATATATACAGGGTGACCCCCCCCAAAAAAAAAGCTAAATGAAGGCCATCTAGAACATATGCTGTAGAACGGAGAAAAAAAGGCCAAAGACCCTAGTGTTTTGATGTGATGTTTTGAATATAATAAACTAGTTATGACCAAAGTTTCATTTCATTCGGACAAAACACTAAGAAATGGGGCCTAATTAAAGTTGGTGCCTTTTTTGGGGGAGTCATATATATATATATATATATATATATATATATATATATATATATATATACAGATAACATCACAGATTGGTGCAAAATAATGTCGTTTATATATATGTAGTTGAACGTCAAAAAACGACATTAGTTTTTCACCAACCTAACATATATGATGAGAACAATGGAAATAGTATTCCGACGAGATAGAGAGATAAAAAGAAATAAACGAAGTAATGTGTTCATCAACATTTCGTTTCTACTGTAAGACTTCTTCTGAAGGGTATGATGTAATTTATGTTGTTCTTGGAAGAAATATAATTCAAATGTAGATATGTAACTTATTTGCAATAAATGTATTTTTGTTATATAATTTATTGACTGATTAAATATATTAATTATTATAGGTGGTGTTTTCTACGGTGCAATAGAGTTAACCTGTGTCTAAAATGAAAATAGGTTCTTTTAATAGGAGTTTACTTATTAATGCCGATAAATTATAGGAACCTCTACGTTGTTTAATTGTGCTTCTTGGAGTGTTAAATGTATGATTATGCTGCAATGCATGAAAGAAAAATGCATTTAGAGAATTGCTATTTCTTATATTCTTATATCTCTTTTATGTTCATTGAGCCTTTCTCTAATCTACGTTGGGTTTCACCAACGGATATATGATAGCAATTTTGGCACGGAACAGTGTCTATACCTGCATTAGAAATTGATTTTTTTTTTTTAAAAATGTTTGGATGTTTTTAATGTTTTTTTTTTTTTGTTTGTTAACAATATTTCTCTGGGTTTAATTCCTGCACCTTTCTGGGTAGATCTATATTTACATAGACAAGAATATATATATATATATATATATATATATATATATATATATATATATGTATATATATATACATGTATATATGTATACATATATATATACATATGTATAAACATACATATATGTAACGTACATACATATATAAACATACATATATATGCATACATATATATACATCGATATATACATACATACATATACATCAATATATGCATATATATACATACACACATATATATACATACATATATACATATATACACATATATATACATACATATGTACAGATATATGCACATATATATACATACATATATACATATATACATACATATACACATATACATACATACATATACACATATATACATACATACACATATATATGACTATATACACATATATGTACATATATATGCATGTATATACATACAGGGATATATACGCATAGATCTATATTTACATAGACAAGAATATATATATATACATGCATATATGTATACATATATATACATGTGTACAAACATACATATATGTAACATGCATATATATAAACATACATATATATATCGATATATACATACATATACATCCATATATACATACATATACATACACACACATATATATATACGTATATACATATATATATACATATATAGATATATATATATACATATATACACACACATATAAGCATACATATATATGCATATATATATACATACATATATATACATCTATATATACATACATATACATCCATATATACATACATATACATCCATATATACATACATATACATCCATATATACATACATATACATACACACGCATATATATATACATACATATATGCATATATATATACATATATAAATATATATACATATATACACACACATATATATACACATATATATACATATATATGCATATATATACATACATGGATATATGTACATATATATACATACATATACATACATGGATATATAATACATTGATATACATACATGGATATATATATATAAATATATATATATATACATACATGGATATACATACATGAATATACATACATATATATATATATATATATACATACATGGATATATATACACATATACACATGAATATATATACATATATATATATACATACATGGATATATATATATACATATATATACATATATGGATATATATACATATATATATATATACATGGATATATATACATATATATACATATATGGATATATATACACATATATACATATATGGATATATATACACATATATATACATATATGGATATATATACATATATATATATACATACATGGATATATATACATATATATACATACATGGATATATATACATATATACATACATACATGGATATATATACATATATATACATACATTGATATATATACATATATATATACATACATGGATATATATACATATATATATACATACATTGATATATATACATATATATACATACATGGATATATATATACATATATATACATACATGGATATATATACATATATATATACATATATATACATACATGGATAAATATACATACATATATATACATGGATATATATACATATATATACATACATGGATATATATACATATATATATACATACATGGATATATATACATATATATATATACATACATTGATATATATACATACATATATATACATACATGGAAATTTTTATAGAGATATATATACATACATGGATATGTATACATATATATATATATACGTACATGGATATATATACATATATATACATACATACAGTGATATATATATACATACATTGATATATATATACATATATATATATACATACATTGATATATATATACATATATATATATACATACATTGATATATATATACATATATATATACATACATTGATATATATATACATATATATATACATACATTGATATATATACATATATATATACATACATGGATATATATACATATATGGATATATATACATAGATATACGTACATGGATATATATACATATGTATACATACATGGATATATATATATACATACATGGATATATATACATATATATATACATGCATATATATACATTTATATATGCATATGCTAGCGGGGGGGTACCCAGTGTTGCCAGGATGTTTGGATGTGTGCATGTATGAGGGGTGGACCTTGTTTTCATATTATAAAAAAAACGAGGTGAAAACCGCGAACAAATGTAAAAAAAAAGGAAAAAAACCGTGTAAAAGAGGAAAAAGATTTCGATAGGAAGACAGGCTCGAACCCGAAGCATCGAGGCTAAGGTGGGAAAAAATGCCTGACACGTTACCTCTACGCCAAAGAGACACAGAGTTGAGAACAGATAAAATGGGCCCTTTAAAAACACCTGGTGGTTGAAACTAACGTCAACGTTTTCTAGGTTAAACATGACGTCATTGTCGTAGTAGCAGAAGGAGGCTGAGTTCAGGGTGAAGGATCGCCCCCCACACACACCTTTTAGCTTTTATATTTATAGATCCCCCCGCCCTGCTTTAGCAAATATATGTCGCGTAAAATTGAATGGAATAAAAAACAAAACCAACGTGAAAAAATACCGAAGGTAAAAAAAAAAAAGGATAAAAAGAAAAAAAAGTTACCGCGCAAAATGCAAATATGTTTACTTAAATCTAAGTTTTTTGGGGTTTTTTTTAAATGGAAAAACAAAATTCGTATAAAACTTACCGTGTATAATGAAACTATGTGTATTAGAGTTTATTTATTTTTCTTTGTTTCAATGAAAAAGAAAAGAAAATGAATAAATAAAACCAGAAAAAAAACCGTGTTTTTTTTTAATTTTTTAATGTTGGTTTGTTTTGGTTTGTTTTGGTTCCTTTTTTTGTATTGTTTTATTTGTTGTCGCTGTTAATCAATTTGAATGTCTTCTGATTCCACTATCGTAAGCGTAGTAGTAATTGTTCTAATAAAACTCTCAGAAATGCAATGTATAGAAATAAATAATGAATAAGTTACTAATCCGAAAATAGGGAGTCAGCTCTTCCCCCTCCAGTAGCACGTATGAAATCAGTGCAAACATAATAGAAGTATAAAGACAGTAAATAAAATATTAAAGCGACTAATCGGTGCAAGATTTTATGAACGCTGGTGGCTGACTGTTAAAGTTTCTTGTAAAAACTGAGATCCAATGTTAGTTCGTTTCGTTTAAGTAATCCTTAAAATCGCAACAACCCCCACCCCCCTACAAAAAGAGAAAAAATATAAAGGAAGGGAAAAAGGAGAAAATACAAGAAGAAATTTATAAAATGGCACAAGTAACCCACAGAATAACTGGAATGTAATGTTCACCCGACCGGAAAAATGCCAATCCATATTTTTTAAGCAACTAAGAACTCAAACCGGTGTTCCTCGTATATTTCCGTCTGAACGTATTCACAGCGGTGTTAAGTGGTCGCGGGTGGAGTATGAATCGAATATAGAGAAACATTTTTACAACTTCCATTGATTCTAACCGATTGTGGCAGTGAACTTTAACCGGAAAAATATAGAAATGTACGAATATCAAGGAACTGTAAGAGTAGTAGGCCTATAGCACACCTCAGATCCTGTGCTGAAATGTGGGGACACTACATTTGAATGTAATGTCGTGATTTTTAATCCTATTAAGGTCAAACTCATACGGGAAAAAATGAGTTTTATTTATATAGAGAAGAAGAAGAAGAAGATATATACATATATATACATATATATATACATACATGTACATATATACATATATATGCATACATATACATACATATATACATATGCATATATATACATATGCATATATATACATATGTACATATATATACATACATACATATATATACACACATATATACACATAGATATACATATATATATACATACATATATATACATTATATATACATATATACACATTATATATATATATATATTATATATACATATATACACATTATATATATACATTATATATACATATATACATATTATATATATATACATTATATATACATATATATACATTATATATATATATAAACATTATATATATGTGTGTATATTTTTATATATATATATGTATATTTTTATATATATATATGTATATATATATATATTTGTGTGTATGTTATCATTAATAAAAAAACAGCATATCTAAAACATATAATTATCATTGTTGCAGGAGATTTAAAGACGACCTTATATGTATAAATGATAATGAGGAATTAAAAAAAATATGATTTATCCAAAGGATTTAGAATTAAACTGTGAACATAGAGGAGCAAACGTTACATTCCTAGATTTAGATATAAAAATTGAGGTTGTAATATCTATTTATAAAACGTTCGATAAAAGGTACTCCTTTCCTTTTAAAATGATGCGTATACCACATACAAATATCACATGCCCTCATATATATATATATATATATATATATATGTGTGTGTATATATATATATATGTATATATATATGTATATATGTGTGTGTGTGTGTGTGTGTCTGTCTAACGGTGACTTTATGCCCTAGTTTTTAAGCATGTTACCCTCAGTATCTAGTTTAATAATAAGAATGATTAAAGAAGGCGAAGAAAAAATATTTAAATAATCAAATAAAGCATTTACTTGGTATCCTGATGCTTTTAAATCATATCAACTTAACCAAAGTAGATTACTAGAAAATATACAGAACCACACGAGTAACGTATATATATATATATATATATATATATATATATATATATATATATATATATATATATATATATATATAAATGTATATATCTGAACAACACATATAGGATGATGGGTATAAAACATTAAAAAAATTATGTATATTTATATTATTTTAAATTTCGTACATATTGTTATATATATATATATATATATATATATATATATATATATATATATATATAGAGAGAGAGAGAGAGAGAGAGAGAGAGAGAGAGATAAAGAGATAGATACATAGATAGATAGATATATATAGATAGATATTGTTATTAACTAAAAGTTATAGGCATGATACGAGTAAATAAGAATGTAAATATATAAAATAATATTAATAACCAAGAAGGGGTGATAAGTAGTAGAATGGATTCAACTAAACACTATATAAAAAATAGTATTTTGTGAATAGACACATAAATTTGTGGAGAAGAGCACGGAGGACACAGGTAAGAAATAATTTTTAAATTACATGAATTGGTTATCCCAAATTTATCTGGAGAAAAAAAAAACTATATTCAGTATTAAAAATAATTTTATTCATGTGTTTTAAAGGAGGTGGTGTTCGATCAACACTACTGGGGAGCCATAATTTAATACACTATTTTGTTTTTAAATCCCCAAAACAGTGTTTCATCGTAAACAACTGACGATCCCTTTAAGAACATTGGTATTATTGTTTGTTCGTATAAGTAAAAAAAAAGACTATTCAGCACTACGGGAGATTAATTGACTTAGTGACAAAATAATGTTCCAACGAAGGACACTTTTTTAGAAAAAAAATGTTTTAAAGATTTGCTGACTTCTAAACCCAGTTATGATCTTAAGACACACGCAAGTCACTGTCCAAAACAACAAACTATTTTGACACGCTCAATTATTAATTCCCTTTTTCCTTTTTTCTTTTCTGATTTTTCTTCTCTCCATCTCTCGCTCTGTCTTATATTTATAACTTTACAAAATTTTAACTTAATTTATATATATTTACTTTCTTTTCATGTTTTTCTCTAGTGTCTTCCCCCACCATTTTCCTTTTCTCCCCTCTCTATCCCTTATCCTCTCTCCCAGTTTTTAATAGAAACAATATCTTTCCTTTTTATTTTAACTTTAATCATCTGGTGGTATGGCCGGATAATCTTTATCCCGTCTATTGAAACAACTTGTAATGAATTAAATTTATACACTCGAGGTTGAAATAATATATATATATATATATATATATATATATATATATATATATATATAAAGTTATAAAATGTATATAACGATTAAGCTACACTGAATATTCCGTGTTTCATCCACTATAGGATTCTTCAGGCTTAAGCCTAAAAAATCCTATAGTGGATGAAACGCGGAATATTCAGTGTAGCTTATTCACCATATACATTTTATAACTTACTAACTAGCTCTACCTACGTATTGAGCACTTTTGAAGTAAATACTTAAAGTTTACGCATAAATCTATACTTTCGTATATTAATTTTATGTGAGTAAATTAAGTAGTTACTTATATATATATATATATATATATATATATGTATATATATATATATATATATGTATATATATATATATATATATATATATATATATATATATATATATATATATATAAGGAGCGGTATAAATAAAGGGTGAAATAGAATTCAGTAAGCATATTCTTCCCATAAACGTATATATACATATATATATACATACACACATATATATATATATATATATATATATATATATATATATATATATATATATATATATATATATATTTGTGTGTGTGTATGTTTGTACACGTTTATGGGAAAAATATGCTTACTGAATTATGTTTTACCCTTTATTTATGCAGATCCTTTTATTTATGGAGCTCAATAAATTACAAACTAAGCTCTATATCAAGATCTAACAAAAGTCTGATAATTAATTATAAAAGTTATTTTTTAATAAATTACTTTAATAAATTACTTTTTCTAGAATTCGAAAGACAAAAACAGAAGTATCAAAGTTTTTACTTGATTTGGACGATTGCCAGGTGGAAAGTTTGGCATTATTTGCAGGAAACGGAAGCCAAGACAAAAAAAAAAAAATGAAGAAAATAAAAAAGTAGCTCTTCCGATGATCCGGAGTAATAAATATGACGCCGCGAATGATTTGATAACAATATCAACTAAATCTCTTTATTTCACTCTGTTGTTTTTTTTTTTTCATGGCATTTTAACATATTTTTAGTGCGGGGATGGGTGCATACAAAAGAAAAAGTCCATGCAATAATTACTTTCTTCCTACATTAGTACAGCCATTAAGACTTGATGAAAGATTCAGATTTGAATATCAACTTTATATCTGCTTCATTTGTTTAGCATTTTTGTTGTTTCGTGATAATGTTTACGAAAAACGGTAAATGTTTCTTTACGCTACAACAGAACACCGGCCACTCTAATTTGGATTTTTAGAGATATTCGAGGTCGCTGACAATTATAGAAATTGTGTAGTTTATCAGGTGCTTCTACAGTTTAATTACCGTAAGTAAAGCGCCGACATTTACCAAGTAGAATACCGTTTAACATTTCACAAAAATTGTGTTTACATCCACCACCACCCTCGCCCCTAAACCGCCCGTCCTCTCCAATGTAAACAGAATTTTTGTGAAGTGTTAAACGGTATTCTACTCGGTAAAAGTCCGTGCTTACTTACGGATAAACTGTTAATAAAACTGCAGAAGCAACTGTTAATAAAACTGCAGAAGCACAAGTTCTATAATTGAATCTCCCCGAAAGAACGAAAAAAATCACCTGTTAAACTACACAAGTTCTACAATTGAATACCCCCCCCAAAAAAAAGAACGAAACATAAAAATGCTTTTGTAAACTCGGGAAAACTTTTTTAGATCAATTAAAAAGCATTAAAAACTACGTAACAAAAAATAAACCACTTTTTAAAAAATTTTATTATTTCAAATGTCCGCTTTGAATGCCTACTAGACACTGTCCTCGAGGGTCTAAGGTCTCTCTGTATGAACAATCTGGCATGAGGATACTTTTCTCTAAAAGTAAACCCTGACCAAATATTCAAAATCACATTTCGTATTTGCTGCCTAAATAAGATCTCCTTTCTATGGCTAACTTACATTAGCTTTTATGAATGGTGCACCTTCTCCAAGTGATGTTACATCAACTAACAGCATTTATGATCGATTTTACATGAGTTCAGAAAAATAGAGCACACCACTGACCAACAAACATCACAGCCGATCCAATGTTCTTTTCTCAAAGCATACGTGCAGTGATTTCTTCTGATAAAGAACTGGAGAGAACTTCAATGCCTACTAGACACTATTCTCGAGTGTCTAGGGTCTCTCTGTACAGAGGTTTGTCAGAACAACCTGGTATGAGGATATTTTTTTTCCTAGAAGTAAACCCTGGCCAAATATTCAAAATCACATTTCGTATTCGCTGCCCAAATAAAATCTTCTCACTATGACTAACCCACATTAGCTTTAGCTTTTATGAGGAATGGTGCACCTTCTCCAAGTGAGGTTACCTCAAGTAGCAGCACGAAGCGGGATACTCCACTAGACTAGATAAATTCTTGTCCTGGAAACCAGTAAGACCAAGGGACCAAAACGAAAGATATACTACAACGTATGAAAATGATTAATTGGGGAGAAGAAATTTATGTTCGTAACTTCTTTACTAACTCAGTGTTTAAGAGATAAAGAACTTAAATGGAACATTCGAATATCTATGTATCTCATATAGAATTCAAGTGTTAGCCCCAGGTTGTGAGCCCCTTGATTTCTGAGAACTTTGACCGAAGTAAAATAAAAAAAAAATAAGAAAACACGACCGAAGGCGATGAAATCGCGTGAAATAGTCCCAGGTTTCAGGGGTTCATACCATGCAAACGGTAAATTTGCATAGGTTTGATTATCAGATTTGTTGTCAGCGACCTCGAATACCCCACAAAGAAAAATATTAGAGTGGTCGGTATTCTGTTGTAGCGTAAGGTAACATTTACCCGAAAAACATTTATGTTACGACGTTAGCACGACCGATATCACCCTGCAAGATGTGGGGGATCGGTGGGGTAACCAATCGATAATCGGGATTTATCAATTTATAGCATCGAGGTTGTGTGTTGCTATTTTCATTGAAGTTAGGAATCAGCAATTGTGGGAGTGTATTCACTGGACCATTAAAAGGTAAATTTAATGGGATCGCCATTTAATAGAAAAGTTTCACCAATCCACATCCTCGCATAAAATAATAAAAAATAAAATTCGGAAAATAACGGCACTCGACAAAAAACACGAAATCGCAGTATTAACATGAAATAAACAAAATTTATTCACGTGTTAGGAATTTTAGTTTAATTTGTTCCAACATAAGCGTTTTCTTGTGTGGAATGTTTATAATGAAAGATTAGTGAAGTGAGAATTTTTTTAGAATAGCACGAGGCTTGAGATTACTGATTTGTGTATGACAAGTGTGCAACACGCAGGCCATGCAACTATTTTTGATAAAATAGTCTACAAATCATGTGTGTGTGTGTGTGTGTGTGTGCACGTACGTTCATATCACAAGAACAATAGTTCGAAATAAGATTGTTCAAAAGGAGATTTAAATCCTCACTGAATGTGGTAAATTTCCACATTAAGTGTTAAAGTTCATGCCTGTCGCGCGTAAAATCATGAGGGAGAGGAGGGGGGTTAACGTCTACCGCGGGCGGAATTTACTCGACACGAGTTGAACTAGAGAAACCGAAGAGAACACTTTGGCTGCTCTGTGGCGATGCTGTTTTACGTCTAGATAGTCTCCTCGAGCAAGTGCTGTTATTGAGAATTTGGAGGAAAAAAAAACTGATTTTATTTTGGCAGGCAAATGTTTATATACAAGCTATCTCGAACGTTCCACTTTGTTTACTGTATTCACACGTGAGGGAGCATAACATAGTTCATTTTGTTTTATGTGTGTTGTGGTCGCATCACAACGTCATGTTTTTTCGTGGGTTTTCGAAGCGGTGATTCCTGTGAAATGTTCCTGCCGGTCATTTATTCCGGCTGTATGTAGCGGTTGCTACAACCTGTTAGTCCATATTAGAATCTTCGACTGTGATTTACACGGGTCCAGCTAGTAAATCAAATAAAACACAGTATAATTTGCATGAGTCTAACTAGTAAAAAAGGTGATAATAACACATGATTTACACGAGTTAGATTCAATGTCTAGATTCTTTCTGTGATATTTGGAAGAGGACAGACCACAGTGATTAAATACGTAAATAGGATTAAAAATAATATTTATTATAAGGAAAAGGATAGAATTGAACCCAGTAATCAAAAGCTTAAAGTAAATACATAATGCAATCCTAGGAATGTATAGCAGTTGTCCATTGTGTTTAGAAATAACTAAATAATGAGATCAGAATTAGAACAATGGACATCAATTTAGGAATTTTCTTTGTGTGGCAAAGGCATGTGGAGACATATGTAATATGTAGAATCCACGTGAGACTCTCACATGTCTGAGCACGTCTCTGACGTCACAAAGAAAGATAATTTACAATATATTCAAAGAGTCAGTCAGTCAGAGTCGAGTTTGGGAGTTAGTTCAGAGTGGAGAGATAGCTGAAACCCTTTTGGAAGCGACCAGAAAGGGAAACAAGAAAATTTCACTCTGAAAGGCACTTGAATTCCTGATCATCAATCACCCATCTGAGAGAATAACCATCATCGTGTATTTTGTAGATCTTTGTCTTCGTTGTCATCTTTCAACCTTTTTTTTTTTTTTTTTTTTTTTTTACACAGTGATCACCACTTATCAAGGCCCGGAAGCCACTCAGGGATAAGGGTTATTGCAAGTACATTACGTTAGTGAGGAGATTTGCTGAAATGTTTACTTAAGGGGGCGGTTCATTAGGAATTTGTTAACATTGGACTTGAAGACAACCAAGTTGTAGTCCGGAGGAAAGCAGGCAGACGGAACAGAGTTCCACAGGCGTGCAGTTCTAAGAAAGAAGCTTTGTTCATGGAATCTGCGTTTTGATTTAGGCACAGATATAGAGTGGGGGAAAATTTTCCCAGTAGATTCAGCTAGACGGGTGTTTTTCATGAAAGATTGGCGAGGGGGGACCAGAGATTGGAGTTCAGACGAGCATCTGCCATGGAAATAACGATAAAACAAGGACAGGCTCGCAACGTCTCTTCTGTGGGAGAGAGGTTGCAGGGTAGAGAAAAGGGCATCCCCCACTAAGCCACGAAGTCTATTTTGAACTCTGTCAAGGCATGATAGGCTGTTTTTGACCGCTCCTGCCCAGATATGGCAACAGTACTCCATCCTTGGACGTACTTGGCTTTTATATAGATAGAGAATTGCATCCGTAATGAGATATCTTCTGGAGCGGTAGAAGGATCCCACCATCTTTCCAGCGACCTTGGCAACAGACTTGATGTACGTGTTCCATTTCAGATCAGGAGTAAAGGTCAAACCCAGAAGCTTGTCAAAACACGGGGCCTCACCCAGACGAGAGTCATTCATCACAATTGATGCCAGATGGGGATCAGAGCGTTGATGATGTAAGGATAGGAGTTTGGTTTTGGATGCATTAAAGGTAACCAGCCACATCTTCCCCCACTGAACCACGCGCTCGAGATCAGAGGAGAGAGAATCAGAGAGAACTTTGTCATTTACAGCCTTTGATGTGTTGCCGTAGATGGTCGTGTCATCAGCATAGATGTCAACGAATGATTTAAGTATGTGTTTAGGGAGGTCATTGATGTAGATCAGGAAGAGAGTTGGGCCCAGGATTGACCCCTGAGGGACTCCAGCATTTATATTGCAGGCCTCCGATTTTTGTCCATCGACCACTACTCTTATAAGCCTATCGGAGAGAAATGATTTAATGATTGAGAAATCATTTCCCGTTATACCGTAGCTGGAAATCTTGTGAAGTAGACCCTTATGCCATACCTTGTCAAAGGCCTTTGATATGTCAAGAGCAATTGCCCTAGAAAGACAGCCTTTGTCAAGAGATTCACTTATCCTGTGGGATATAACCGTCAGCACATCTGCGGTAGATCTTGCAGAGCGGAAACCATATTGTGTGTCACTAAGAAGGTTATTCCTGCTGAGGTGGTTGACTATTTCTCTATTTAATATGGATTCCAGCAACTTACTCATAACACACAGGAGACTGAAAGGTAATGTGATTTTGTCTATCGTATTTGTAGAAGAACTTTATATGAAACACCCTTCCAAAGTGTAAGTGAGTACCCCTACACAAAAGTATTAACAGAATCCCCTCCTTCAAGAATGAATCCTCATCCCCTCTGTGTTAAAAGAATTGTCGTCGTCGCCGTCGTCGTCATGCACAGTTATATATGTCTCATCATCCGTTGTATGCTCTCGATAAGCACATTACACTTTCGAACTAAAAAAAAATCTTTACAATGGCCACTGTAAAGGTTTTCGGAGTGCTGAAAATGAATATAACATTTAAAAGTGGCGCAGAAAAATAGTTTCCATGATATCAAGAAATTACTTTTTCCAAAACTGGGGATCACTTTTCTATATAAATTTAACGTAAAACGAGCACCCACTTTCTGGCCACCTGGTGATAATATTTTTTTTTTTTTTTCGGGACTGCTTGAAATTTACTGTATTTTTTTTGGGGGGGGAGCATATTTTTTATTTACTTTTCATCTTAACAATCACTTTTATAAAATATCGACTTTTATAGGCTTCTGGGTATGCTGAAAACGAATATTGAAATAATTTTTTAATGCGCGTCAAAAAATGTGCGCACTTGCACGTACACAAATGGCCACCACTGATAACATAAGAATTTCATTGCTTGATATCAGGAAAATGCTGTTTCCGGCAAATTTTATTGCAGTATTCGTTTTCAGTATACCCGAAAACCTACAAAAATTCGTCATTTTATAAAAGTGAGTGTCAAGGTGGAAAATAAGTAAACATTTGCCGGAATTATATTATTTAATATCCAGCATACTACTTGTTTGCAGAAAATTTAAATACGATATTCGTTTTCAGTATACCCGAAAACTTTAAAGTCATCATTTTAAAGATGATTGTTAAGGTGGAAAGTATGTAAAAATCCTCCCCGTCATAAAAAAGCTTTCATGCAGTCCAAAAATAAAAACATATTATCATTAAGTGGCCATAAAGTCGGTACTTATTTTAACGTTAAATTTATAAAAAGTGATCGCCATTTTTCATGATATGAAGAAATTACTTTTTCAGGCAAAAAGTAATTTCTGCATATCATGAAAAATATTTCTTTGCGCCACTTTTAAATGTTATTAAAAAATCATTGTAAATGATTTTTTTTTTTTTGAGTTGGAAAGAACTTAGACATCGATTAATATTATTGGATAATTACATAGGTCCAACTAGTAAAATAAATAATAATACCGTGTCATTTACAGGAGTCTAACTAATAAATTAAATAATAATGCTGTATAATTGCACATATCAAACTAGTAAATTAAATAATAATATGGTGTAATTTACATGAGCTCAACTTGTTTTGTTGTGGCAAGCACACTTACTCTTTGTAACAGCAATTAAACAGAAGAAAAAAAACCCAAAGAAAACAAAAACTAAAACAAAACAAACAGCCTCGGTGTTAGAGTCTCGAGTGCTTATTCAGAATGGCACTTATAGCGATAAGCAAAAATAAAGGAATACTTACTTTTTGCATCTATGTGGACACGGAATAAAGATTGTATATTCCAAAAATCGCCCCCCAAAAATTTATTAAGTATATTTTTTTAATTACTTACGAAAAACAAATTTGCCGTTTTTTTTTTTTTTACCGATAAGTGACAAACAAGGCCATGTTACGCTAGAGAACATAATAAGGGGAGGTAATCAGTGATTGTTTTGACGGTTTCCAAGCGTGTTAAGGTTATCTGACCTTGCCGACAGATTCGTTGATTTAATTTTTTCACTCTCATCGAAACAGAGTAAAATTTGATTTAACCCCCCCCCCCAAAAAAACTAATTGATAAAATTGCGTATTTTTGTAAATTTTTCATCGTCCAGTGACTGATACGACAGACATTTCTGTATTTTCATTAATTTTAAATGCCGCTATAAGTCCCTATCTGAATAAGCACCTAGCCTCGTGTCATGCTCAAGTCTATAGTATCAGGGGATGGAAAGAGTACTAGGAGGATATTCTTGGTAAACATACCAATGTGTTATTTTTTATTGCCTTAAATTAAATAATTATCTAATCTTAATGAAATTTTCAGCAATTATTCAATAATAAATATTTTATAAAGCGTACAACTTGTAGCAGGAACAGCTATAACAATAACAACATAAAGAAGTGGTTTTGGAAATTATTTTTAGTAGTAGTAGTAGTAGTAGTAGTAATGGTCGTAGTAGTAGCCACAACAACAACCACAGACTAACGGTAACCGAAATAATTCGATGTTTATTGACTTGAATGCTTGATACTTATTGAAGCGAATACTCAATTTCAATTGGCTCTATCTGTCGGGATTTAACCAGTCAGAAACAACCTGTCGTGAAGCTGGGCACACTTCTTATTTGTTATATAAAGAATTCCGTTCGCGCTTTTCAGTCAGTTGGCTAGTGAGTAGGCCAACTTACCCAACGAATCCATGTCGTCGCTCAGAACAACGACCAAACTTCTTTCTTGGCATGCAAACAAAACTTTACTTTAGCCTTTAGCTATTAGCGTGGCACGTGGTATTTTCTTTCCCAAGATTTCGGCACAGACTTCTAAATAATAATATCAACTCTATTAGCCTTACAAACGAATTCAATACGTCTATCAACGTACGTACAGACTTTTGAATAATATTCTCTTCTCGCGGACTCTTAATACCATTTCCTTCGTTCAGACTCCAAACCTGTGGATATACTGACTTTTTGTCTCGTCCAGCTTTATATACTTACTAGCAGGGGTACCCGGCGTTGCCCGGGTGTTTGGAGGTGTTTTGTAGGGGAGGGTGACCCCGTTTAAATATGATGAAAAAGAACACGATGTTAAAAAACATTGGAAAAACCAAAACAAAGCAAAACAGCAAACAAACGTAAAAAAAAGGGGGGAAAAAGGTGTAAATGAGGAAAAAAAGTTTAGGTAGGAAGATAGGCTCGAACCCAAAGCATCGAGGCTAAGGCGAAAAAAAAAAAGCCTGACACGATACCCCTACGCCAAAGAGACATACCATTGAGAATGAAGAAAATTAAACCTTTAAAAACACTTGCAGGTGGTTTAAACTAACGTCAATGTTTTCTAGGTCAAACATGACACCATTTTTCGTAGTAGCAAGAGGAGGGAAAATGAAGGAACGATTTTTGGGCACCCCTCCTTGTAGTAAAGGGTCCAGTCTTAGGTGATAGAAGTAATGTTTTTGGCCAATCTTTCGATATTTGTCGGCCGAAGATTCGAGCTTTAAAATGATACCTATCTTGTGAAAATCCGTCGCCTCTGTCGAAAGTTTTTTCAAGACATACAAACACACATACATATATACACACACACATTTTCGCTTATATATATATATATATATATATATATATATATATATATATATATATATAGAATAGTGGGGGTACCTGGCGTTGCCCGGGTGTTTCGAGGTGTCTGTGTGCTCTTAAATTAAAAAGAATTCGGGGGAGGTAAAAAGTTTTGGTAAGTAGGTAGGATCGAACCCAAAGCCCTGAGGCGAAATTGGAAAATAAAATGTGAAAAAAACATGACACGTTAACCGCTCGGCCAGCAAGAATGAATTTCTAAAAGACGTTTGAATTTATTTAAGTAAGAAGAAATTGACAGGCACCCGCACTTAATAACGTCAATTGGAAGTCGTAGAGTTAACATTTCGTGTGAACGTTACGACGACGTAAGCAATAGCTATTCAGCAGTTAACATTTTCTGCGGAACAGTTTTTAATGAGGTCAATAACCCAGTTTGTTTGTTTTTACCCAACTTTGAGGAAAAACAGCTCCCCCGTTTATTAGGGGGGTGTCTCGTCTCGAAATGAAAGCAACCGTCTGATATGACGATGATAAGCTGACATTCACCAAACGTTACATTGCTTTCTGGTGACCACTGGCCGTGAGCCAGAAATTCGAATAGAGTTTCACTTTTTTTATACCGAAAAACGAAAGCAACACGCGGCGATCCAAAAATGTCGAATACTTAACGTTTCAAAGTCGGGCAAATTAAAGAGACAGGCGACCCTGTTGTTAACTCATAGATATTATCATTATAAAAAGTTTTAAAAATGAGCGACGGCCTCGAGAACCCACCGGAAAAAAGCCTTTTGCAGACATACACAAAAAGCGAACATACATACATACACACATTTTTGCTTTCATATATATATATTATAGCATTTTCTTTCGCCATCAGGACATCTGAATATTTTGCATTTAAATTACTAACACCTACCATTTGAACGAAAATGATCAATCTATATAAAGTAGTAGCATTTGTATGTGTGTGTGTGTGTGTGTACAGCCCACATCACTGGACCAATCATGACCAAGCCTGGCATGATGATGGTCCCCTACCTAGGGGTGGGGCATACTATTTTCCAAGGTAATGGTCAAAGGTCAAGGTCATAACTTATGTATACATACTCTCCTACAGGCCACGCACTGGAGCGATCAAGACCAAACCTGTCAGGATAATGATCTCCGACCTAGAGATGGTGCGCACCATTTTTCAAAGTCAAGGTCAAAGGTTTAGGTCGAGACTTTGCTGTACATTCGCATACCTGCTTCGTGGATACCTGAGCATACAGCAAAGTCTCGTGCAATGTGCGGGTATCTTTGTTAGTAAAATATATTTAAATTATTCTGATTACTGTTTTCATCTTGGGTGTCATTCTCACACAACAGTAATCTAACCAATCTAAATAAAACATATTACTGAACTTCACCTTAAAAGTTCAGGAATATTATATCAAAGCGGTACCAACCTGAATTAATATGAAAATAAAATGGAAATAACTCTGTGATTTTTCTGTTTCATAAATACACATTTTGAATTCTAACGACTGGTAAAAAAGAACACATTCTTAAATATTATTTTTTATTAGAATCCTTTGAGATGAGTAATTTGTATTTTTTAAAATTCATTTGTGGGCTTTTATTCCCATCTTGTATGGCACAATCACGTTGACACACCAGTTCTCGACAGATCACCAGAGTTAAACGAAGTTGAGCCTGGCCAGTACCAGATGAGTGACCATTTGGGAAGGCGAGGCGCTGTATGTATACCGGGGTAAAATACCAGGTTGAGAAACTGGCATGGTCTATCCTTCTCTCGAGGGTAAATGGGACTCTCTTAAGCTATGGTAGGTACTCCATCTAGTGGTGGTGTCACGATAAAAAATACCCTTGATAGCTCTAGCGAAGTATCAAGTATTCAACTACAGACAAGATTTGAATTATACTACAAACTCGTGTAGTGAGTTCAATCTCAGCTACGGATGCACTGAATGGATGAATTCTCATCGTCATAGTTGTTATTGTTTCACCACATTTCGGCTAACTATTCCCGGAAGGTACTAATTACTGAGGATACAATTAAGAGACTCAGCATTCCTATCCCATTGCAGTTAACCACCTAAAGAAGGCCAAAAAATAGTAGGCCAAAACGTGCTGAAACAACAACAAAAGAGAGTAACAGTCTGCAAATAAATAAAAAGAAGCATTCTTTATCGTCATTCAGTAATAAGAGCCATTTTCAGAATACACCTAAAGAAGGCCGGAGGTTATATCGACCGAAACGTTGTGAGAATAGCACTCAATATGATAACAGTAGTCTTAACAATCTAAATAATACATATCGATCCTCATCTAAAACCCCCAGAAACATTATATCAAATCGGCACAACTCCGAATTAATACAAAAAAAAAAAAAAATGACTCAATACTCTTTTCGTTTCATAAAAGAATCATACATTTTGAATTTTAACAAATATGGTCTTTTTTTGGGGAAAAGAAAACGAAAACATTCATTTCTCCATTCTACAATAAGATCTATTTTTAAGATTCATTGGAAGAAGGTCGGGGGTTATATCGACGGAAACCTTATGAAAATAACACCCAACGTGAGAATGGTAGTCTGAACAAGCTAAATAATGCATATCAACAAAAACATTCCTTCCGCCATTCACCAATAAGAGTCATTTTCAAGATACACCTAGAGAAAGTCGGGGGGTTATATCGACCGAAATCTTGTGAAATTAACACCCAAGACGAGAACAGGCTAAATAATGCATATTATCAACGCCTATCTAAAAAAATTCAGAAGCAAAGTACTAAATGGTTTGTATGAATTTAGGCTTTGTACTTCATTTATAGCGAGTTGTATTTCTTTTCCATATTTACAAATTTAACAGTGAGTGCATCTGTGGTGTCGTATTTCTGATACTTTTATTAAATATAAACTAAAAATAAAAATGTGTTTATATATAAATGATAATAAACTTTAAAGAATAAAAAAAAAATAGAATAATTAACCTTTTTTCTGATTGGTCTAAAACTTTTGGTTATTTGAAGCTGTCATAAAAAAAGAAAAAGAAGAACTGCCATCTGTTAGCATAGCTCGAAGGCAATCGTTCGTTTTGGAAATTAGAAAAGCATCGTTCCCCCTCCCCCGGACAGCTATACTCTGGTAAGTTGGCCCGTTATATCCTACATTTTTTTTTGGATTTAATTTTTCAGGTTGGATCCAATTTTGTGGTGCGTTAGTTTATTAACGATGAAGATACAGAACAGTAAAGAATGGATTTCTACATAATACCGTTGCTCCAGCGCGGTTCCTGTTCTGCATAAGTGCCGAAACGTGTTAAGATCCTTTTCTGATCCTGGTGAACTTAAAGAAAGAATCCAATCAACTTTAATCATCCTTCTAGCATAAGGGAGTACCCGACCAGATAAAAAAACCAAATGTACTAAGTTTTGTAGGCCTATCTAATCTCTTGAAAGTATCCATAAAACCTACACATCAGCTGGTGATGTTCTTATTTTGGGAGTTTTACAAATGTGAATGAAGTCATTCCTTAATTGCTATTACCCCTAGGCCCACTCTGATTCAGAATGACAGTATCTCTCAGGGTCCTATCTAATAAATTAAATAGGATTTGTCCCAGATATGACAGTAAAATATCTTGGACAGTTTTTTTTTTTTTCCGCAGCATCAAAACCAACAGACTCTAACAACTAGCTGATATGGCTTTTCCTTGTTTATTGAGGTTTGTCTCTGGTTCAGTGCACTTCTAGGAGATCGCTTTTCACATGCTTTACATTTTCACCCTTTGAGAAAAGGGTTAGTTTATTGCAAATCGACCGCAAGAGTCCTTAGAGGGGAATACTGATGGGGCTGACCAGGCATTTTTTGCAAGCCAGAGTGCTCTTCCTCTAGGGCAATGCCACTTTAAATCCCACTTTCCGACTCTTGTGTCACATCATCACGCCGTGGGAAGGAGATAAATAATGAAACCCTTGATCAAAGCGTTCGCCTCTAATTCGCGCCACAACACTGGGGTCCGTTTTTCACAGCGCTTTCTACTTTTTCTTTTTTACATTTTCCACAGAGAAACAATATCTATTGTAAAGATTCATTGGATAGGATTCATTGAAGTTGCTATTTTGCCTATAACAAAGAAGTAATTGCGGTTTTATATCTTCTCCAAGCGTGTAAATTATCAGAATAAATTCAATCAAATCACACACCATCAAGAATCCCTCCCCCCACCCTTAAAAAAAACGTTGATATGCCATAAAATATACAAATTAAACCAAGCCAAACTAACCATCCAGCATTGTAAAACTTATCCTTTGCTGTCAGGCAAAAATCAACCAGCATTGAGAATTGTTCGGCAGAACTCTGTAGATACTTTATTGTTCTAATGATTTTAGACTTTTACATGCTGCCATTGGGTAATGCAAGTAAACGTTAAGACATTAAACTGAAACAAGCTTATGATGATGATGATGATGATCATAATCATCATCACCACCAGCACCACTCAACCGGTTGTATTCTGGCGGACTTTGAAACAAACAAACGATTCAAACGATGGGGACAGGAAATAAGTTCTCATAAAAGATGAAAAATTCAAAGTGACAAACATGGGAATACTTTTCAGAATTCTGAAGATAACGATTGATAATTCGTATTATTCGCATTATTCGAATTACTGTTCTTATCTTGAGTTTTATTTTCACAATGCTTCGGTCGATGTAACTTCCAACCTTATTCAGGTGTATCTTGTTAGATGCGAGAATCTTTCTGTCGAACTCTGAAATCTGCACGAAATTTTCAAGAGAACCGTTTATTTACTCCCCGGTGGTGGTAGCACGCTCTCATTCCATCAGCCATGACCGAATTGAAGTTCTATATAATTCACAGTTGTATTTTTGACTGCCTGAGACTTTTGACGGAAAGATTTTCGAGTTCCACAAAACACCCCTGAAGAAGGTCGGAGGTTACATCGACCGAAACATTGTGAAAATAACACTCCAGAGGAGAACATTAACTAATACAGATGGAAATGCTTAGATGAAGAATAAAAAAAAAAAGAATTATGCTCATGTCTTGCAGCCGGACTAACGTATACACGCACTCTTCATTTGTTGCATTTGATTTTGTTAATTGCTCTAAAAAATTAGAATGGTATGGAAATGTAATGTAGTACATGTTTACACTCATGACCCAACACGTTGTAGCAGAGTACATCGCAATGTCCCTTTTTTAAAAAAACAATAACATTTAGTTCCTCATTCTCCCATCGCGTGTGACTTCTCATTATGGTTGTGACGTCACCCACGTCTCTAACGTGCTCTCTCTCCTTGTTATAGTCTTTTCTTTTCTTTATTTTTTCTTACTGTAATGCCATTTCGTACACAGCTCGGTATTTGCATATACGCATGCCCACGCTCTGTTACAGAAATAAGGGATCATTTTATATCAAATTTATATATGAAACTAATCCTCACCCCCCAATATAGATCCTAGAATAATTATGTGTAATTATTTATTTTTTGTTTTTGTTTTTCACCATTTTTTGTTTCAAGGATTTCACATTTAATTGTCTGAAACAAATTAGAATATCATTCATTTTCTTTTGTAGAGGAGGGGAACACACTGGAGGATCTTAATCTACAAATTTAACTAATTTTATCTTCAAGCCAATCGAATACAAAACGTATGTACGTTTTCGTCCAAAAATGACTTAACAAGTATTAGTATGCCGTAAAATATAACGGCCAATCAAAGAAATCAATCACATCGATTTTCAAAGAGGGACAGAAGTTTCACAGGATTCAAGTTCAAGATATGGCAGTAACTTTAAAAAAAAATTTTCCAATACGTTCATAATCCTGTACCTGTATATGACAAAAATACGTTCTATGTATAACACTGTTACCGCATCCGAGGAGGTGGCTTTCAGAGTATTGTTTCTTGCCTTGACAAAAGTATATGTATTTCGCAATCTAAGAATGGTTGATCTCTTCTTTACAGTTTCTTTCCCACAGAAAAGCCATTGGAAGCCTTTCTCCACTATATTTTTATATTCATAGTAGGTGCTCGACTGAGCTCCATTGTCTAGCCCCCCCCCATTCTATAAAATATTCACAGCAAAAACTCGTTCTAGCTACAACCACTGCAAAGAACTTTCCTTTTCCTTGCTGTGTATCTAAAATTAAACGAAACTTCCATGAACAAAGTTTCTTTCCAAGAATTTCTCATCTGTAGAACAACATACTACTTAGTTACTTCCTATCTGAGAATAACATGGTCGTTTTCAAGTCGAATGCTAACAAATACTTATCAAGCCGTCCTCCTAAATAAGCAGATCTGTCCGTTTCGTCCATTGTTTATAATCCTGTCATGGTGTTGATTATCATCCAACTGGCAATGTCATTATCCTCGAGCGGCCTTTGGATCTTGATAAATGGTGATTCATTAGTACAAAAGGGGTCTCTAGATAATTTTAAGATAACAGGACAAAATATAAAACTCAACAAGCCACCAGAATATTGTTCAAAATGTCGCTTCTATGGCTTCCTGCAGACTGTCCCTACCTGCCCCATACATGTTGAGTGATTAAAGAGGTAAAACCAATTCTGAATGGCTCATCATCATATTGTATGAATTAGAAGATTCTATTGTTGGTTTCCCAAATATTTTTTTCGTCAGAATTATTTCTAGAAAGAATTTAGGTAGTTACAGGAGGGACCACGTGAACTGGATTCGAAATTAGGACAACCAGGTCATCATTTTATGCCATTAACTACTTGACCACTGTCACCTCTTGAAAAGCTAAGGTGGTACGAATCGTAGATTTGGCAACATTGCATGCGCATATAAAATTCACACGGGGCGTCATTGGTTCATTTTGGTAAAACACTGATGACTTCTATTTTTTGATAATTATCACGCATGGAAAAAAAAACCCAACGTTCGATATAAACAAATCTTCAAACGTTCAATATAAACCATATCAACAAATTTGTGAAAAGTCACAAAATACTCTAAAAGCTATTCCTATGAGTTCTTTCAGATGATATTTTCTCGATAAGATGGTAGAGAAATTTACATTAAATAATAAAAATGTAAAGAAATAGTTATTTAAAATACTATATATATATATATCATTAAAAACAGGCAAAATTATACAGTAAAACTGCGGGATACTTTTTCAGGTTACAATGTGGAATACGATGTTTCGCCGGCCCCTGGTTACGGTTTTGCCCCGCTTTACGGTGTTATTTATAATGCTATTTGATTATATACATGTATATTATATACTATACTGTATTTTGGTACTAATTCTTAATGCCATATTCTGGGGTTCTACTGTAGTTGCATATCGTTAAATTTATGCCCATTTTTGCATTAAATGCTAATCTTTATTAATCCATAATTATACATCGATCGCATATCATAATATATAGTTTGCTGCACCTTATCATAACAAAGATCCATGCAAAATTCTAACTAAACCGTCCCAGTAGTTTCTGAGAAAACCTCCAGAGTAAATGTGGTATTGTAGTGACTAATTCCTATTAATACCCTACTGTACATCGAACGGATACCATAACAATTACTTCACTGCACTTTATCTAATTGTCCGTACAAAATTTTAGCTAGATTGGTCTTGTAATTTCCGAAAAAAGTGGAACAAATAGATACTTTGAGAATTATAATATAGATATATAAAATTATATAAACATTAAAAAGAAGCTATGTGGATCAACCAATGTTTCGTTATTAACAGTCTCGTCGGAATTCAGAGTCCTGACAAGTCGTGTTAACATCAAAACGTTATTTGAATCACGTAGACTCTTTCTAATGTTTGCATAATTTTATTTATAAAAACTCTACTTACATATTGAGCACTTTGGAAAAATATTGTTTTTTAGTTCAATATATTTGAACCTGATTAAGTAATTAATACACAAACACACACACATATATATGTACAACTTCCGTAAAAATAATAAAAAGTCGCCACTAAGATATTTGTTAAAGGTTTTTCTATGGTTCCATTTCTCGGAATATCTATACTAATTGTTAATATTAGTGAAAAAAGTGTTTTACGAAACAGAAGATCGATACCCACCCATGCATTAGTGCTTACTTAGCATGGCTTAAAAAAACTTATCCGCAAAGTCAACTTGGCTTCATGTCTAAATTTAGTGAAAATTATTTAATCCCTATTATTTTAATGTATTCATTATTATAATATGGTATTGATAATCAGAGAACTCAGTAGCAGTAACTACCACAAACTATAATTACGATTCAACAGCCCTTTTCAGGGCTAACATTCAACAAGCTTTAGTTCAAACAGTTAACTATCAAACTAATTTTGCGATTCAAACAGTCCTTTTAAGGACAACTTACAAACTACCCAAATGCGATACGCACTTCACTCTCTGCTGCTGTCTGCCTTTTGAGACTCCCTTCTACAGTCAGCAACTCCTACAGCATCCAGCTCACTCCTGCAGCTTCCAGTACCCACTAACATCTGGCTACGTGTTTCATAGCCCACTGATGTCCAGTTATATGTTCTAATACCCACTAAAGTTTAGCTACCGGTTTCCAGTAACTGATCCTGTCTTGTCCTGGCTGATTCTGAATACACGGTCTCCATTGCCAATTATTTGCTATTGTCGTTATCTCTTTGCCTTGTTACTGGTATGGTCAATTGGCACCATCATACCTTTTGACCAGTTGGAATACATTTAATAAGTAAAAAGACGGATGATTTCAAGGCTATTATCGTTCAGATGATGAAAACCCAGAGGGACTACCAGCAGAAAAAAGAAAAGTTGTTCCAACAACAAGAACTACAAAAAGAATAAGAAAAAATGGACCCATGTCAATAAGAACAACAGCATAAAATGGAGGAACGATTACAGAAAAACCAAGAATTACTTCTCAGAAACTTTAAGAATAAAGCACCCACTGAGATCAACACAGTGTTTCCACAGAACAGTATATAGGACACGAAAGAGACCTTTACCTACATTCCTGACGAAAAAACATTCAATGTCTTCTTTATAATGCATGAAAACCTTCTCAATGTCGATTGTGGAGACTGGCCTGATGTGAAATCTTTTCACTACTTTTACGAAAGTTAGGAACTATTGAACACAGTAGATTCACAGACTACATCCTATCTAAAAAATGACAAGGATCTGGAGTTTGTGGAATTCTAAAGTTACTATGAAAACTTATCAGCCATAGTACTTCACTGTTCGACAGAAAGTAGAAATGTTTTAATTTGAATAAGCGGGATGACGAAGGTTATTTAGCATTTACGTCAGTCATAAATTAGCACAGTAATGACTTTAGACTAACGAGATTGTCAGCAGAAGATTTTAAATGCTTCATTTTCGCTCAGATATTAATGTCGGCAAAGAATGCCAAAATCAGACGAAGAGTACTAGTGAAACTCGAAAGCGAACCCAATCTCATTCTACAGAAACTTGCAGAGGATTGCCAAGGGGTTGTAAGCATGGGAAGCAATTCTAAAAATATAAAAGAATCGGGCGTAGCATATGTCATAAAATTAAAGTAGAAAGAAAAAAAATAATTCTTTAAAAAGAAAGAAAAGAATACGGCTATCCATATTTTCAAAACAAGTGATTCATTCAAAATAAGAAAAACTACTTCTGAGATAATTTTGTCCTTTTCATAATAAAACTTGTCATAATTGCGGAAAGGAAAAGAATTAGACATACAAGATCCAATGAAAAGTCAGACAAAAATTTACACATGTACATATTAGTTAAAATATTTGATAAAACAGTTAAATTACAGTCAGACACTGGATCCGATCTTTCCATAGTAAATTTACATATGTGGAAGAAACTTAACAAACCAACTTTGAAGAAAACACAAAAAATCAGCTCGCATTGGAAATAAAATTAAATTTATTGGCGAATTATTTTTATCAGTAAATTTGAATGGTATAATTAAAAAATTAAAAGTTTCCATACTAAAAAAGTTTGAGTATTTATTTGGGAAGGACTGAATGAACAGTTAACATTTTTGAATTTATCAGGCAACATTTTCGACCAGAAAATATATAAGTTTAAGAAAGTCAAACACACGAAATCTCTTTGAAAAGCAACCAAACATTCGTCAAATGAAGTGCATAACACATTCGAAATGATGTTGGGCAGGTTAGAGCCTGTGATAGCTAGTTAAATTGTCAATGACCTCAGCAAAAACAACCTATTCAACAACAAACAATATGGTCTCCATTCTGAAAGATCAACAGCTGATCTGCTGACGGTAATATCATTCAGAATAAATGGCTCTATTGATGAGGGCTTAATTTCTAGAGCAATAGCTCTTGACATATGTAAGGCATGTGATAGGGTTTGGCATAAATATATATTTCATAAGATCTCCAAAATGGAATAGCTGGAAATGTCCTCTCAGGCATAAAATCCTTTCTCTCTGATGTATTTATTAAAGTAGTTGTTAATGCAAAAAAATCCGAAGCTCACAGTATTGACACTAGCATGCCTTAGACATCCATCTTAGACCCAACTCACTTCCTGATCTTTATCATCATCTCCCAAATCTTGTTCTACGATCTACTATGTAGACGATACTACCATCTACAGCAACACTTCAAAGGCAAGCAATAATCGAGATTTTTCTGATTCTCTCTCCTCTAATCTGGTATGTGTGGTACATTCGAATACAAAACAACTAATTACCTTTAATGCATCCAAAACCAAACTTCTATTTTTTCACCACAAATGCCCCAATACCTACTTGACCCCAGTTGAAATGAACGAGGAAAAACACTCGAAAAATCGTAAAATCATTCTAAGGTCTATGAAAGTATTTCCCTCTCGACGCAATCCTCTACATGTATGAGAGTAAAATATGTGCTATGATGAATACCGTTGCCACATATGAGGTGGAGCTCCTAAGAGTATCCTTTCCTTTCTTGACAGAGTATAAAAGTGTTTACGAAATTTAGTGGGTGAGGACCTTATCTCCTTCCTATTTCCTCCTTCTTACAGAAGAGATTTTTAAATTTATCTCTACCATCACTTTATGAAAGATGCTCGACTGAGCTCCTGTAAAACGTTCACCACAAATACTCGTCAAGCTACAACCGTCAACAATTTCGCTTACTCTCTATCAGTGCCTAAAACTAAATTAAAATTCCATGGGCAGAGTTCCTTTCCTAGAAGTGTCCGTCTGTGGAACACAATACAGTGCAGTTTCTTCCCAACTGACTACCACATAGTCGTTTCAAATCTACAGTTTTTGTTGAGCTGTACTCTTAAAATCTGAAAAGTAAACTACCTAAAGGGTGACGTTGTAAGGTAGGCAAAGTTCACGCTGGGATTTCTAGTTTTGACCACGAACATTTGTTCAATTTGTTGACTCACCAGGTTATTATTGAAAACTGTAAGAAGGCTCACTCAGCTACTTCAAACGATATATTCTCTTTTTACGATTGGATTTACTCTGAAACTATAGTAAAGTGTTAGTAAAGACCTTTTTAAGTAATTAACACAATTCATTATTATTATTATTATTATTATTATTATTATTATTATTATTATCTGATTTTATGTCTGAATTCAAGAGGTTGACTTTCATGCAATTAACATATACATACATGCACACACACACACACACACACACACACACACACATATATATATATATATATGTATATATATATATATATATATATATATATATATATATATATATAAGAACAAATAGTTAATAAAACATGTTAAAAAACACTTTTAAAAAGAGTTAAAAACATATTTAATTATCTTTGGATTTTACCGTCATTGAATATTTTACCATTCACCAAACTATCCATTCACGTGAAATCACTTTTTTATTCACCCTATTCACTCTGCTTCACTTTTTGTTATCAACTAAGATCTATTACTTACTTGTAGTTTCATTTAATACTTTTGCAAGCAAAATCCAATCCCGCATTTTGCTATTTCCTACCCTCTGTTGAGAAGGAAAGTATTTCTTCGAAACTCCGCAGATTAACGACTATCCACTTATTTAGTGTTTCCTTTTTAAAATTAAATATGTTTTTAACTCTTTTTCAAAGTGTTTTTAACATGTTTTATTAACTACTTGTTCTTATTATAAGCTCTATCTCATATTTGGTTTTATCGAGCTTTTACATCTGGTTGAGATTACTTTATGAATATCAATTCTTTAATATTCATAATTTACTTTAGTTTTACCATCTTGGATCATTTTGGTAAACTTAACTGTAATTCTTATTTTATATATGTATATATACACACACAAAAACACACACACACACACATATATATATATATATATATATATATATATATATATATATAGTATGAAAAACAACCTTTCGAATTCAGTATAGATCTTATCCAAATATATATGTATATATTTATTATTACAACCTCAAGTATACTCATTACAAATTGTTTCAGGATAAAAATTATCCGTCTATATCGGATGATTCTAGTTAAAATAAAATTGAAAAGGAAAGATATGTTTTTTCTGATTACATATGGATATTAAAAACCAAGAGAATGGAAGTAAGAGAGAGAAAGAGAAGAAGGGAAAGGGATGAAAGAAAAGAGGGGTTAACAATAAAAAAAATTAAAAATTTGCAAAATTATGAAGATAAGACAAGGCAAGAGGCGGGAAGAAGAAGAAAAGAAAGAAAGGAAATAGATAATTGAACGTGTCAAAAAAGATCGTTGGGTTCTGGATGATGACTTGCACGTGTCTCAAGGCCCAAAGGAAGTTAAAGAGTCACCAATCCTCTATGACGATGGTGGTGAGGGGGACAGAAAGACCTAAGATATGTCCAGTTCAAATGGGTAAACAGATACGTCCAATATGGCTTATATAAAATCTCTTTAGGTAGGAAATCACTTATAAATTCTGTTGGGTAGATTTTTGAATTGGAATCAAGTTTAGGGAGGGAGGGAGGGAAATAAATAAAAATAAATAAAATAAGAATAAATGAGTTGTTAATAAATTGGGTGCTATAAAGCGGTTTTGAATTTCTCTAGGATTATGGGTCTGTGAAAATGGTTGGGAATAAGAGTGGCAGGAATTTTAACAAAATTGGATTAATTATTGTAAATATGGTTTAATGGCATCATATATTAGCTTTAATCTTTGTAAACGAGATATACAATGGTGAAAAAATTTTCTGGTCAAGGAATTAATTTTAATTGTTCTGTAACGGATATTCGTTTAGTATATATATATACAGGAGATTGTTATATTCTGTTTGAAGCAGTTTACGAAGCGTATTAAGAGACTTCTATATTTTAGAATGTGGGAAATAGTCGGCATCCATAAAACTGAACAAAAAAACCCCCTGGAAAACAAACAAAAACTTTTCAAAAATACAGTCTATGATATATTAAAATATAATTCTTTCTTAATTTATCAAATGTATATCGATTCAGTTATAATATTTCAAGGCATTGCCTCCTTATCAAAGGTCTGGTAAACGTGTGCATGGTGTGCTTGTATCACATGAAAAATTTGCATTTTTTTGTTTTGGTAGTTCTTTCTTCTTTAACCATGGTATTTTTATGAGTTCTTTAAATGTATAAAACTAAAAGTGTACTCTATTTACGATACAAAAAGAATAATTTAGTATATATATATATATATATATATATATATATATATATATATATATACATATACATACATACATATATATATATATGTATATATATACACACGCATATATATACATATACATATATATTTACATACATATACATACACACATATATATACATATATATACATACATTTACATATATATACATATATATACATACATTTACATATATATACATACATATACATATGCATATACATACATATACACATACATATATATACATATATACATATATATACATATACATACATACATATACATATGCATATACATACATATATACATATACATACATACATATACATATGCATATACATACATATATACATATACATACATACATATATATATATATATATATATATATATATATATATATATATATATATATATATATATATATATGCACAGTGTCTTTACATACATTATTGTAAGTGTCAAAACTATTTAAATTTCCCTGCACTTATTGCTTACGACGTTTGGAATGCATTAAGCATTTTTATTGATTTTTATAATACAGTTGTTCTCTGTATTTCTGTAATGGTAACCGTCATTGTAAAAAAAAAATGATAAAAATAAATAAATAGTGAGAACTTGGAGAATTCAAAGGTTAATTGATGAAAATGTAAATACAAAGTACATAGGTAATAATCAATAGTGAATTTGTATTATTCAGTTTTAAAATTTCTGTTTGAAAAGAGTAATTGCTACTTTATTTATCTCGTAAACGGTGCAGAAGGAGCATACCATCTTTCTCTCTCCTCTCCTCATCTTTTCCATTTCTGTTTGTTTTTCCTCTCATCTCTCTCGCCCAGATGTCTTTAAATTCTACCATCTACACACACACACATATATATATATATATATATATATATATATATATATATATATATATATATATATAAAGTTATGTGTGTGCAGTTCTCTCTATTATATAAAAGGAACTTTGTCTGTATGTATGTGTACGAGTTCGTTCCCTATAGATTCGAAAATGGCAGAGCCAATTTTTATAAAATTTTACACGTGGGTACTTTATGTGCCTGGCAGTATTCTTAGATAGTTTTTTTTTTTTTTTATTAAAATGTCTCCGATAAGTATAGATAAAAATCCAATGAAAGAAGGAACAGGCGATTTTGACCACAGTTTATACTTCATGCAACCTAACATCACAAGTGTCTAACTCCCATACTTAAAAAGCTGTTAAAGCATTGTCTTAGGGAGAATTGCTTCCCAATACCCTGGAAAACTCCATCAGTATTTAAGAATTCAGGTGATCGTACATCTTCTTCTTAATACAGAACAATAAGTCTCCTATGCGTCATGAGTAAGTTGCTGGAACCTGTGTTAAATAGAGAAGTAGTCAACCACCTCAGCAAAAAAAAATAGAAATCTTCTTAGTAACATGCAATATGGTTTCGTTCTGCTAGATCTACAGCAGATGTGTTAACAGTTATTTCTCATAGGATTAGCGAACTCTCGGTGGCGGCTTTCTTTCTAGGGCAATTGCTCCTGACATATCAAAGGCCTTTGATAAAGTATGGCATAAGGGTCTCCGTCACAAGATCCCCAGCTATGGTATAGTTGAAAATGTTTTCTCTATTATTCAATCATTTCTCTCTGATAGGTTCATAAGTGGTTGACTTAATATTGATGACACTACCATCTATGGCGACATTTCAAATGCTGTAAATGATCAAGTTCTCTTATTCTCTTTGCTCTGATCTTGAACATGTGGTACAATGAGGAAAGTGGTGGCTGGTTACTTTTAACGCATCTAAAACCAAGCTTCTATCTTTGCATCATCAATTCTCTGACCCCCTATGGCATCAACTGAAATGAATAGCTCTCGTCTTGGGGAGGCTACATGTTTTGACAAGCTTCTAGGATTGACCTTTACTCCTATCTTAAATGGAACGCATGCATCAAATCTGTTGCCAAGGTTGCTCGAAAAATTGTGGGACCCTTCTATCACTCCATAAGATATCTCACTGCTGATGCAATTCCCTACATATATAAAAGCCAGATACGTCCAAGGATGGACTACTGTTGCCACATCTGGCCATGAGTTGCTAGAAAGGACTTATCCTGCCTTGACAGAGTTCAAAATAGACTTTGTAGTCTAGTAGAGGATACTTTTTCTTTACTTTTCAACCTCTTTCAGACAAAAGAGACATTGTGAACCTGTCTTTGCCCTATCGTTATTTTCATGGCAAATGCTTGTCTGAGCTTCAATTTATCGTCCCTCCCCATTTGTCAAACTTTCACGAAAAACATTTGTCTAGCTGAATCCACTATCAATAATTTCCACACTCTTTATCCATACCTAAACCTAAACGTGGATTCCATGAATGTAGCTTCTTTCTTAGAATTACACACCTGTGAAACTCTCTTCTGTTTGCCTGCTTTGCAGCTGACTAGAATATGGTTGCCTTCAAGTCCAATGTAAACAAGTTCTTGATAAGCCGTTCCCTTAAGTAATGCAATTTACCAAATTTCTACTACTAACGATTACTACGATATTATCCTATTAACTACTGTATACTCATTAACGCTTATCCTCGAGGGGCCTTTTGGCCTTGATAAGTGATGACTCCTATGTAAAAAATTAAAAAAAAGGAGTTTTATTACCACACAAGTCGAAATGTCTGACATATAAAATCAACATTAGTTTCTTTGATATGACAGGAGCGCATTCGAAATGAATGTTTCTATTTAGAGCACAACTGAATCATGATACTTGACTTTTGTATTTCAAACTTTAATTCAAGACATTATATATAGAAAACAGTTTTATAAAATTAACAGTAGGTTCTCTACAGTGCAATGAAGATTACAATATATTGTGGACTAAATCACCACAGGGAGTCATGTGAAGCTTCCTCCCTGTACATCACGATGGGTCCCAACTAGTGCAGATAATCAATCGATTTGATTGAAAAATAGACGATTTCATCGATTTTGATGATAATAAAAATATGGGAGTGTGAAGCATTTGTTGATCATCATTCAATCTCGGGCAACGTCGGTCTCCCTACTAGTATGTTTATATATTTGTATATATATATGATTCATTCTAAAACTGATCAACTGATAATTAGGCATTTTGGAAAAGAAACATAAGCATAAAGGGATGTAATAATATATTTAAATTTAGTTTTATTCACAGGGACCAGAGAGGGGGTTGAATCTCTTTTCTTTTTTTTTTTTTTCTTTTTTTTTTGAGAATTCGGATGCCTCTGATTTGCGTGTAATTTTAACAGTATTATACATAAATTAATTAATATTCCCAGAAGTTTAGATTTTTGATTGGATTAAGAATTTTTTAAGGCATAATATGAGTAAAACCTCCAATTTGAAAATTAAAATATTTCAGATTTGCATTAAATTTGATCCACAGTTATTAGATTTCAATTTTTTCTTTAGTCTAATTTAGATGTTTTCCCGATTTATAACACATTTTAATAAGGTTTAGTTGGAGTGAAGATTCTAGACATAAGGTTTAGTAGCATTAAATGTTGATTTTAATCTTTGTAAGAGGATATTACAATGTGGCAAAACTGTTCAATTACTATTATTAAAAATTGTTTTGATTTCTTCTACTCATCATCCACTCAAGTGAATAGATAAGATTATTAATAGTAATACGATTTTCCTCAGACGAAGGTAGTTTCAAACGGCCGTAATCATTTTATAAGAAAATAAATTGAATTACAAGCACAAAAGCAGTTAATGCTTAAAGGCCATCTTCCGTTGATCGCCTTGGGGTAGCTAGTAATTAAATTTTTCGTTATAAACAAAATAAGTTATGCTGTGAAATATAGGAAGGAGAACGTACGAATATAGTCATTAGGTGAAACTGTCGTCTGCCTATTCAGGTGACATCTTCTTCCCCACATTGGACATTCGCCATCATGGAGTGTTGGAATAAGGTTTGTCTTCAATTGATTTTTTTATGCAAGGTGATAAGATTAGTTTAGTTATTTTATTTCATCGTGTCGCGGTTAGGAAACCAATATACCAAACCTTTTTTTACAAGAAAAAATGTACTTAGTAGTAAGACCACGTGTTACATTCTCCTCCTTCTCCTCCTCCTCCTCCTCCTCAACGTTGTGTGCCACGGATTTACCTTCTTTCTTCTTCTTTTCTGACTATGCCGTAGTCTCTCACACATTAGCAACTGGCAAGGGGTTGCACTGGCTCACAAGTATTAAAAAAAAAAAAATAAAACAAGAGAAAGAAAGAAAACACAGATTCCGGCACTTTCTGTAAATATCAGTTGCATTCTGGGAATGTGTGTGGGACACCATCGACCCTCTACATGATAAGGTCCACATCTATATCTACTGTCGAGACTGTGTTCGTCAGTTGGTTGATCAATTCACTTCCTCTTGAGAGCCACGATCAGCCTTCGACTGTGAGTATCTTACAACTCTCCTCAACTCTGTCCAACTGGCAACTGTCTTCAACTCGACTGTCATAAAACGTTGCAAACTGCCCCTAACCATCATACAATTCATGGGCACACCTCAAACTGTTTATAAAACCTTTTTTCCCTGTTGATCCTTTGATAAGCGGTTATTTTATTGCTAATCGCCTGGAAAGCCTTACCAGAAAATACTGACAGGGCTACCTAGGTATTGTTTGCAGTGTTCTTCCTCTAGGATGCTGGGTTTTCAAATCCCACTTTCCGACCCTCGTGTCCTATCATGCTGGTGTGAAAAGGAGATAAATAACTTCTCTCTCTTACTCTCTCTCTCTCTCTCTCTCTCTCTCTCTCTCTCCATGTGTTTTTCTCTCTCTAAACAAAAAGTTTATTTTTTTAATCTTCAAAAGAAATACGATATTGTTGATGCTATAATTAGATGGTGCAATAAACTTTTTATATATACTTAAAAATATAGAATAAACTCCGATTTAAAGACATTTTTTTTTTAAATTTTATTCACCTCAAACAATACGTGTTGCTACTGAGATGTAAAGGGCTACTGTGAATTAGGGTCCAGATTTATAGGGAGGGGCATCCTAAGTGAGCAGCCATACGTTTGTTCATATTGTATTTTAATTTCTGCATGGTGGTACAATCCGAGGAAACAGGTCAAAATTCCTTAGGCAAGCGATTTTAGAGTAGAAAGTTTTTGGCATCTAGAGACCTCTACAGGTAAGGAGTGGGATTTTGCTGCATGTCGGGTTGGTTAGAAAAACTTATGTTAAGGGGGGGTGCAAGTATAGTATTATGTATTTGTAAAACAAGCGCATGAATGCAACATGATGTGGCAATTATACTCAATACATGGGAAAATGATGGTTTTATAGAAACATAGGATGCAGGGGGGCATTAGTCGTTTGATGCTGTTGCTTTGGATACCAGTAATATCTGATCAATATCATTAATTTATTCTCAAGTTCAACTATTTTGTCTTAATTATACTATTATGTTGGCTGTTCTGTCGACTGGGAACAACTTTGTCTATTGTACCCCTTTGTCAAAGATACAACATAAGCAGTGGTGTCCAGAGAGATGGCGGGAGACTACATGGTGACTTCAGGCATCCAAATTGGGGCGGCATACAATCATATTCAAACTATCACTCGTTCTTTTCTTTCAGAATGTTTAAGATAAAGATTGATAAATTGCATTATTCAACCTACTGTTCTCATTTTCGATGTTATTCTCAAAACGTTTTGGCCGATGTACCCTGTGAACCTGTCAGAAGTTACACCAACCAGAGTACTGTGGGGACAACATCCAAGATAAAAATAGTAGGTCTAAAATACTGTGGGGACAACATCCAAGATAAAAATAGTAGGTCTAAAATACTGTAGGGATAACATCCAAGATAAAAATAGTAGGTCTAAAATACTGTGGGGAGAACATCTAAGATAAAAATAGTAGGTCTAAAATACTGTGGGACAACATCCAAGATAAAAATAGTAGGTCTAAAATACTGTGGGGACAACATCCAAGATAAAAATAGTAGGTCTAAAATACTGTGGGAAACATCCAAGATAAAAATAGTAGGTCTAAAATACTGTGGGAAACATCCAAGATAAAAATAGTTGGTCTAAAATACTGTGGGACAACATCCAAGATAAAAATAGTAGGTCTAAAATACTGTAGGGACAACATCCAAGATAAAAAATAGTAGGTCTAAAATACTGTGAGACAACATCCAAGATAAAAATAGTAGGTCTAAAATACTGTGGGAAACATCCAAGATAAAAATAGTAGGTCTAAAATACTGTGGGGACAACATCCAAGATAAAAATAGTAGGTCTAAAATAATGTGAGACAACATCCAAGATAAAAATAGTAGGTCTAAAATACTGTGGGGACAACATCCAAGATAAAAATAGTAGGTCTAAAATACTGTGGGGACAACATCCAAGATAAAAATAGTAGGTCTAAAATACTGTGGGGACAACATCCAAGATAAAAATAGTAGGTCTAAAATACTGTGGGGACAACATCCAAGATAAAAATAGTAGGTCTAAAATACTGTGGGGACAACATCCAAGATAAAAATAGTAGGTCTAAAATACTGTGGGGACAACATCCAAGATAAAAATAGTAGGTCTAAAATACTGTGGGGACAACATCCAAGATAAAAATAGTAGGTCTAAAATATTGTAGGGATAACATCCAAGATAAAAATAGTAGGTCTAAAATACTGTGGGGACAACATCCAAGATAAAAATAGTAGGTCTAAAATACTGTGGGGACAACATCCAAGATAAAAATAGTAGGTCTAAAATACTGTGGGGACAACATCCAAGATAAAAATAGTAGGTCTAAAATACTGTGGGGACAACATCCAAGATAAAAATAGTAGGTCTAAAATACTGTGGGGACAACATCCAAGATAAAAATAGTAGGTCTAAAATACTAATGGGAGTATTAACACTGATAAATGGCATGAACTGTGTTTGATTACATTTAGAGCAGCCGATGACAGGAATTTGTTAGCATAGGATTTGAAGAGGACCAAATTGTAATCAGAAAGGAATCATTCCTGTAGAACACTAACATCTATAGCAACACTTCAAAGGTTGTAAACGACAAAGACCTTTCTCTCCTTTGATCTTGATCATGTGGTACAATAGGGAAAGAGGTGGCTCGTTACTTTTAATGCATCTAAAACCAAGCTTCTATCTTTCCATCATAAACGCTCTGACTCCCGTCTGACATCATTTGAAATGAATGCCTCTCATCTTGGAGAGGTTCCATGTTTTGACAAGTTTCTAGGTCTGACTTTTTCTCCTGATCTGAAATGGAACACGTACATCAAATTTGTTTCCAAGGTCGCTGGAAAAATAGTGGGATCCTTCTATTACTCCATTAAATATCTCACTGCTGATGCAATTCTCTACCTATATAAAAGCCAGGTACGTCCTGGGAAAATGGTGAGATAATTCTATCACTCCATTAAATATCTCACTGCCAAAGCTATTCTCTATCTGTATAAGAGCCAAGTACGTCCTCGGATGGAGTACTGTTGCCACATCTGGGCAGGAGCTGCTGGAAAAATCTTATCCTGCCTTCACAGAGTTCAAAATAGACTTTGTAGTCTAGTAGAGAATACCCTTTTCTCTACTTTGCAATCTCTTTCCCACAGAAGAGACATTGTGAACCTGTCTTTGCGCTATCATTATTTTCATGGCAATTGCTTGTCTGAGCTTCAATCTGTGGTCCCCCTTTGCCAAACTTTTATGAAAAAAAAAACGTTTAGTTGAATCCACTATCAATAATTTTCCCACTCTTTATCTCTGCCTTAACCTAAACATGGATTTAAAATTTTTTAAATTTTTTTTATTACATTTTCACACCAAACAAGGCATATTGCCACTTTGTTGTAGGGGGCTACTATCAGGGATATGGGAATCAGGGGTACTGTGTAGGGAGTTGGGCAGCAAGATGTCGGTTCACGTTGCACTTGAGCTTCTGCATGTCAGTACAGTTGAGGAAGCAGGGACCCGGCAGGGAATTCCAAAGTTTAGCTGTCCTGGAGAAGAAACTACTGGAGTAGAAGGCTCTCTTACATCTCGGGATCTCTACTGTGAAGGGGTGGGGTTTAGCTGCTTGTCGGGTTTGTTGGGGGTATTTATGTCAAGGTGTCATAAGTGCTTGCAGTTCATCAGAGCATTCACCGTAAGTACTTGTAGAAAAGGCAGAGGGATGCAACATTTCGTTGATGGGACAGGAGCTGAAGTTTAGATGACAGTTCAGGACCTATCAGATTGGCAACTCTCTTTTGAACCTTGTCTAGGAGCGAGAGACTAGTGGTAGATGTACCAGCCTAAATATGACAACAATACTCCATACATGGGCGAATGTTGGCCTTATAGAGGTATAGGATACTTTCGGGCATTAGTATCTTTCTAGCACGGTAGAGAGAACCTACCTTCTTCGCAGTGGTCCTGGCGATACTCTCCCATGAACATAGCTTCTTTCTTAAAACTGTACCTGTGGAACTCTTTTCTTCTGCCTGCTTTCCAGCTAACTACAATATGGTTGCCTTTAAGTCCAATGTAAACAAATTCTTGTTGAAGTGTCCCCTTAAGTAATCCAATTTACCAAATTTCTACTACTAACGATTACTACAATATTGTCCCATTGACTACTGTACACTCATCAGCCCTTATCCTCAAGTTGCCTCTGGGCCTTGAAAGTGGTGACTACTTTGTAAAAAAAAATATTTTCTACATGTGAGAAGTTCTAACACAGAAGCTATGTTCATGGAAATTCTGCCTTAAGCACACTGAGGAAGAAAGGAATTTTCTTTTGTTGCTGTTGTGGTAGAAATTCGAGTTCTTGCTTTGAATCATCTAGAGCAAGATTTTTAGAATACCATTTCCATAAATACGCCATTTTCTTTAGAAAAAAAAATACACATGACTATTGACAAAATTTAAAACTTCTGAAAGAAATTTTAATTTTAATTTTAGCGTAACCATGTTATCTGCCTCTCTCTCTCTCTCTCTCTCTCTCTCTCTCTCTCTCTCTCTCTCTCATGCGAACACTCTTTCGTTCTTTCACTGTTAGCTAGAAGCAGTGTCAGTGCTTGGGGCTTATGAAAGAATGCCAATTAAGCGTCACCTATTTCAATATTTCAGATGACATTTCAGAGCAACTTCTTATTTCTGTTAATAGTGACTTTATAATTTATTAACTTATAGAAAGTTCTCCTGCTTAATTAAACGATATACACACTGGCTTCTGTGAAGCAACTCAAAGGATAAAAAGAGCAAGAAAAGTCATCTATAAGCATGAAAATTCATAACTTTTTTCTAAACCATTCTAGTTCGACTACGATTATTACAATAAATCTATACAAACCATTTATAAAAGACATATAAATCACTATTTCTTCTACATGTCACATAATCTAATACACAAAACGTCAAGCTGAATTTCTGTTTTCACGTTTTTAAAAGGTTTTACTCTTTTTCATCACTAAAAAGGCTATTGCTACTTGAAACGTTTAAGATTGTGCCTTACATGGGAATGTACAGAGTTTAGCAGTGAGATGTCTAAATTTCTCCAGGTAAGTACAGTCAGAGAAGCAGGAAACGGGGAGGGAATTCCAAACTCTAGCAGTCTCAGTAAAGAAACTATTAGAATAGAAAGCTTTCCAAAATCTAGGAACCTCAACACTGAGGGAGTGGGATTTTGCTGCTCGTTAGGTTAGTCGATGGTATGTACTTCAAGGGGGACACAAGTGTGATAAGTTCATCAGAGACCATTCCATTAAAGTACTTGCAAACCAGGCACAGGGTTGCCTGGTGGTGGTAGTGATGACTCTTTTTTGAACCCTGTCTAAGAGTGAGAGACTAGTGGTAGATGCATCATCTCAGATGTGGCAGCAATGCTCCATGCATGGACAAATTGGAATTTTGTAAAGATATAGCATACTTTCTGGTGTAAGTAATTTTCTAGAACAGTAGAAGGAGCCCATCTTCTTTGCAGCAGCATTGGCAATGTCCCTAATGTATTTGTTCCAATTCTCTTTAAGCTAAATTCCTGTTGCATTTTTTTCCTAACCTCTGTCAAGTTTAAAATGATGTTTTTGGTCAAATTTTGTGCAATTTAGTATTGACATCACTTGTCCAATCGTCACCAATTTTGGTCAAAATATCGATTATGGACTAATTTAGTATTCTTTAATTTAGGGATATCTAGGTCAAAGTTAAAAGTCTAGATCATGCAAAAGGTGAAAATCACACTTTTAGCAATAATTTTGGTTTTGTTCATCATAAAGACTTGTTACTTGGTTAAGCGTGTAGCCAATGGAGTCCAGCATTTTATATGATCAGGACCTTAACCATGAAAAGTTCGGTCAATGTCGAAGTTTTTAAAAACTTTTGATTTCCGGTTTTCACAAATTTGATACATGGATCTGATGCTATTTGATAACGGTAAACAATCTGATCAGATGAATAGTTTTTGAGTTATCAACGTTTGCGTAGAATAACACCAGCAATACATCGTAGGATATGGAAAAATAAGGTCCAGATAAGACTTTGGCTCATCCTTACATTGTCAGGAGGAGATATGCAGTTCTATGACTAATTTATGTTCTTGTTAATCCCTGAGGTTCAGTGTACCATTTATATTAGTGCAATCTGTTATTGTTAGATCAAGATCGAGTTTCTTTTAAAGGTAGGTTGGCAAACGAATGCATATTATTATATATGAACAAAAAATGCATACAAAATGTAATAGTTGTGAAACTAATTTAAATTTCAATATTACTTAATTCTTAGAAGGGTCTTCGAAAGTGTGAATTTCAACATTAAAAACTGACAGGTAGACCCTTCATGTGTTTGCAATGGGATGAACAATTCAAACTGTTTTATTTTTTAATTTTCTTATTATTTTGTTCTAGCTTAGGACGGCACATCCAGATGCCAGACATTCCAGCTGAGAGATATTTTTAAGATTCTAACTGCCCCTTTAAGAACAATTGTTTGTATTTTTCTTGCACTTGGTTTACCAGGTATATTTCATAGGTAGTTTTTGAAATTCGTTTTCATGAGTCTGATTGCTCCTATAATTACTGGAATGACAGAGATCTTCCTAAGGTTCCAGTTTCTTTTCATCTTGATATTTTTTTTATCTTTTTCCTCTCATCTCTGTTTAATCCAACATCAATGGGAACACTAACTTCTACTAAGGTTGCTTCTTTTTCATGCTTTTCCTCCATCACTATGTTAAATTTAATATACGGCATAATCACATTGACACACCGGTTCTTGTTAGATTACCGAAGTTAAGCAATGTTAAGCCTATTTAGTATCAGATGGGTGGCCATTTGGGAATTCTAGGCGCTGTATGTGCTTTCTGCTTATCTTGGCATTGTTTCCAGTCGTCCTGAACCTCCACTTGCCACTGGTATTTAACAATGTCGGCTCAGGAAAGGTGTGGTTGGAGATTGCGCAACTCTTGCCACAAAAATTTCACATGCAGATACCCTTACAGTGGGTCTCCATAGTCTGTAAAGACTGAAGAAAGCCTTGTATGTTAAATTTAATAGCTCCATTTTCTAAGCATGTTGCTGTAGGAATTGTGGATAGTGTATGACTTATTTTCCAAATGTCGTTTCTGGTTTATGTTCCCAGGACCGAAATGTAGATATGCAAATTACTTGTGTCTTTTGGAAATCTTGAGTACTTTTCCTGATATTCTAACACTTTATATAAGGTTTTTGAGGAGAAATCCTTTTAAAGACGTCATTGCCCTATGCAGGCAGTTCTTTCTTGAATTAACAGAAACGCATGCAATATGTAAAATTTATGAAAGTAATTTAAATTTCAACTTTGGTGTCAAATCAAATTATACAAATGGCGATAGACATCATTTATTTTAATAGGTGAAATTTCCGAGTGACTAGTTATTCCTGTTGCTTTAAAGTATGAAATTTCATAAATGTCTTCCTGTTTGCAGACTCAACTTCAAGAGAAACGAGGAAGAATGCACTGAAGAAATTCGACTTTAGATCACAAAGGAAATAAAGTCTAAAATTTATTTCATATAATACAATCTAAAAAAAAAAAGAAAGAAACTATTACACATCTGCATTTCTTTGATACATCTTGAAAGTCTTTTGAAAACCTATAATTCGTTTCATGTACAGAAAATAAATATTAAACATTTTTATGAGAGCAAAAAGATGACTTTGAACATTTTGAAGAGTTTGTTGAAAGCTCCTGTAGTTCCAAACAAAACTGCTGGATTTATTTTATTTGCTTTTTTTTTTCTTCTTTCTGGAAGTGGTTATATAATGTTCTTAATTTCTTTTATTGCAATGATAAATGAGAATAAAAAGTGGGAGAAACGGCGTTGGAAATAACTTCCATAAATCTAGCGGACATTTTTTTTCTATTTTCATAATTAAAAAAAAAAGTGTCGTCAACATGAAAGATTTCGTCTATCAGCCAATTCGTCTGATTATGTTTCAGTTTGAAATAACAAAATGAGTGCATTTTGTTTTAGATACGATTAAGCATCTTTTATAAAAAGACATTATCTTCATCACATCTATCGAATCTGTAAAGTTAGCAATAATAACAGACCTCCCTAACTGGCTCTGCCAATCGTGCTTAAATTTAAAATAGAATTGTTGTAATTATGTCTGTAAATTTTTTAGATGAGCATTGATAATTCATATAATTTCGATTATTCGGAATTCTGTTCTTATCTTCAGTGTTATTTTCACAATGTTTCAGTTTATGTAACCCCCAACTTTCTTTTGGTCTATCTTGTAAATCTTGGGACTCTTTCTGTCAAACTCGGGTATCTTTCTGTCAAACTCGGGAATCTTTCTTCTAAACTCGGGAATCTTTCTGTCAAACTTGGGAATCTTTCTGTCAAACTTGGGAATCTTTCTGTCAAACTTGGGAATCTTTCTGTCAAACTCGGGAATCTTTCTGTCAAAGTCAGGAATCTTTCTTCCAAACACGAGAGCCTTTCTTCCAAACTCGGGAATCTTTCTGTCAAACTCGGGAATCTTTCTGTCAAACTCGGAAATCTTTCTCCCAACCTCGAGAGCCTTTTTTTCCAAACTCGGGAATCTTTCTGCTAAACTCAGCAATCTCTCTGTCAAACTCGAGAATCTGCATAGAATTTCGAATAGAATTCTTTGCTTAATCCACAGAGTTAGCATGCTCTTGTTCCATCTTCCATGACCGGATGGAAGTCTTAAGTAATTCATAATTGTATTTTGAGTATCGCCCACACTGAGAATTGAACCTTCAGCTTTTAGAAGAATGTAACTTACAACTGAATTTTACCAAGTAGTTTATCCGTTACACCACGAGTCCTTATGGACTGACAAAAGACATCTGAAGAAGGATGAATGCTGCATCAATCGAAACGTTGTGAAAATAACACTCAACATGAGAACAGTCATCTAAATAAGGCAAATAATAGCAATTGTTTGTGTTTGCCTAAATTTGAAATAGTAATTTCAATACTTGTGTCATATTTACATTTTAAATAACATTTTCCTTGATCACACTTAAGTCTAAAATAGTACTTTGCGGAGTTTGCCATGCATAAATTTTAAATAGAATTTTCATTGGTCCATCGTGCATAAGTGTTAAATAGTGCTTTCAACAGCCATTTTTGTCAGTTTGTCACAGATTTGAATAGCATTTTTAGATGTGTAAAAGTATCTCTATAAGGGTCTGTCTGTCTGTTGGTCTGTCATGCTTAAGTTTAAAATGGCCTTTTCACCAGTCATGTTTAGTTTTGAAATAATATTTTTATCAGTCTGTAACAGGCTTGAAATAGAATTTTTGATGCATCAAAGTATCTTTGTAAGAAGCCCTGTCTGATTAGTGTGTTTGCAGAAGCATTGTATAGATTCGTCATGCCGTAGTGGTGAAACAGAAAGGCTACAAGACTAGTGGTTGCAATTGACATGTGCTTGCTGTGATGTTAGGAAAAAAGGATATGACTGAGCACAGAAGTGAAACTTAGGTTGTCTGATTGGAAGGCAATAGCCATGAATGGACCGAATAGTGGCTATGCATATGATTTGTATCATTTGTAAATGTTGTGCATTCTTGTGCTTTATACATGGAATGGTTTTGATCTGTGAATCAGTATTTGGAAGTTAGGTCAAGGTTATGTGACAATGATTATCTTCTGTTTCATTCTGGTGTGTCGGCTGCATTTGTCTTTTTCCTTTATTTTTATTTGTGTACTTCTGTTCAACACAAACAAGTTATTTTCTTTACAAGTGAATCACTGCTTATCAAGGCCCGAAAGCTACTTGAGAATAAGGGTTAATGAGCATCAGGTGGTCAGAAAGATAACACCATAGTGATCAGTAATGGTGGAAATTGGGTAGAATTTGATTATTTAAGAAGATGGCTCAATTAATACTTGTTTACATTGGACTTGAATGCTACTATGTAGTTAGTGTGGGAAGTAGCCCTATTGTATAGTGTTTCATAGATGTAGGAATAGTTGTAGGAAAGAAACCTTTTTCATAGAATTTGTGTTTAGTTTTAAGCACAGATAGAGAGTAGGGTAATTGTTGACAGTGATTGTAGCCAGGCAAGTATTTGTTCTGAATATTTTACAGGGGGGATCATAGATTGAAGCTCAGTCGATCACCTTCCATAAAATATAGCCACTGCAGTATTAGGACTTATTGCATAATAACAGATGTCAGATTTATAGGGTGGGGAGTTGGGCAGCAATATATTGTTCACATGACATTTAAATTCCTGCATGTTGTTAAAGTCATACAAACGGAGATTGGGAAGATAATCCCAAAAGCAAGCAGTCTGAAGAAGAAAATATTCCAGTATCAAGGAACCTCTACAGGGATGAGATAGAATTTTGGTAGCTAGTTGAGCGGGTTTAGAGTATTTCCATGAAGGGAGTGCAATTGCAGTAAATTCATAAGTACACTTTCCATAGAAGTATTTGTAAAACAAGTATAAGGATGTAACACTGAGGCGATGTGACAGGGGCTGGAGCTTGGCAGACAGTGACGGACCTATTAAGTTAGAAATTCATTTTTGAACACTGTGTGTGGGTTGTTTTCAGTGTCTAGTCACATAAGAAGGTAGATTCAACTTAAATTGAAATAACATTTTCGTTGCTCTGCCACATGTAAGTTTCAAATAGCATTGCTCGATGTATTATTTCATAACAGATTATATGAGAGGTCCTCTTCCTCTGTCAATCAATCTATAATGCTTTATATGTATTATTTGTTTTATTTTGGCTATTTTTATGGAGATCGTTCCAGACAAGGCATTGAGCCACTTGATGTAAGGAGCTTAAAATACTACTTTAAATGAAAAATTTGTTAATAATAGGTGTTAGAATAGATTCTGACCCAGAAAATCGTAATTCTTCCCCCTTTGTCAGAAACATCGCTTCTAGAATGTGAAAATTAAAGGACAAAATAAGGGAAGTGAGAGTTATGAAGTTGCCGAAAGATCCACGAAAGATCTCATCTTTTCATAACGTTTCACTCATATAACCTCTATATAACTCCTCTATATAACATAATCGCATTGACACACTGGTTCTCACTAGATCACTGAAGTTAAGCAACGTTGAGCCTGCTCAGTACTAAATGGGTGACCAATTTGAGAATGCCAGATATATGACCGGTGATCAAATTGGGAATACAACGCTGTATGTAGGGAAATGTTGACATCTCCCTGCAAGAGTTGCAAAAATTTAACGTCATCTTTTCCTCTAATGGGAATATACATGTAAGTGGGGACCGCTTGTGAATTTTGTACTCTCATGGAACTTCCTCCTTTGGAGGAAGCTGGTTAAACCCGCAATAGGGTTAGTGCAGCAGTTTCATTTTTATTTATATAACCTCTGAGCTTCTTTAGGCAATTCTTTCTGAACTTTGAAGTCTATACGGAATTCCAACCGCAGCATGTATAATATTGGCAGAGGTAGATTATTCTCATTCCGTCAACCATGGCGAGTTAAAAGTAATTTTTATTTTTAGTAAGAATCGTCTGATTGAACCTTCAACCTTCAGAAGACTGTCACTTAGAACTGATTGTTACTAAATGCTTTCATCACTGCATATCCATGTACACAGTTTGTCATAAAGCATCTCGAGTTTGAAAAAAGTGCAAGTCAAAAGTCATTAGCTGAAATATTGTTAGAATGACATCCAAGATGAGAATAGTAGTTTAAATAATAAACATTATCAATCCTCATCTGACTTATATTTGAAAAAAGGATTTAAATCGATTGTACTTAAATCAATCCTACAATGTATAATGTAAGTGGTATAAGGGTTTAACATTCTTTATACTTAGATCTGATGACCTCAGAGGAAGATTAAATCTGGGCAGTACAGGGAGATTAGTGCAGAATAGGAGACATTACTGGTATGGTCATGTTGAAAGAATAGATGAAAGATTTGGAGTTAGTAGATGTAGAACAGTTGAGGTATCAGCTAGTTACTTGGCAGGTGAAGACCAAGGCAAACATGGGAGGAAGTGATAAGAATGGACTTGAGAGAAAGAGATAAAGATCTGGTAAGAGATAGTCTAGTTTGGAAATCAATTTCTAAAAACCATTCAACACATGCTAGTATATAAAATGGATGTTAAACAGAAGAAGAAGAAGAAAAAGAAGGAGGAGGAGGAGAAGAAGTGTGCAGATTAAATAGATGTATTCTAAAAATAACCTTTCGTTTTTTTATTTTCCTGTTCTTTTCATTTTGATGAGTTGATAAAAATGAAAATTATATATATAAAAAAAAAAAGAGTTGTCTTCTCCTGACTATTTTTGAAGTTGAAAAGCAAACAAATACAGGCCTTAATTTAAAGCTAATCTCACTCTTAAAGTGATAAAAGAATAAACAAAATTTCACTTAAAAAAATGAGTAATGGCACTAGTTCGTCTGGAATGGCCAGTGCTTAATGAGGCTTGTAGTATGATTTATAGCTTGAAGAAATTTCCCTAAAAAAAAAAAAAAATAGATAGGATAATTTAGAACCAGCCAAAGATAAACATTTTAATTCATCCCTTATATATAAAACTAGAAAAACGCTTGCAAAAAATAATTACCCCCCCCCCGGACAGAACAGTTTGCACCATTTTTATGAGCTTTTATAAAGATTAAAACCTAGATATAATGCTAATACTACTAAACCTCATACTTAGAATCCTTATTTTAACTTTGATAAAAATCAAATACATAATTTTCATTCAAGAAAATATAAACTTTGAAAACTTAAGTAGTTTTAAAAAGAAACTAAAATTCAGGGAAATTTACTTCATTGGTATTTACTGATTTATAATCATATTTAATGCAAATCTAAAATATTTCAATTTTCAAATCGAAGGTTGTGCATATATTATGCTCTTAAAAGTCCTTTAAAATATTTCAAAGAAACTGAAATTGGAGGAATATTTAATTATGGATATCGAATACCTATTGTTAATATTTCACAAAAATCTGTGATATCTGAATTTTCACGAATTGCTACCAACTTCTCGTTTCACTCTTTCCATTAAACTAAATTAAACTAAATATAACACACATTCCCCATCCTTATTCCTAGCAGCTGTGTTCCAAAATTTATAATGATCAGTTAACTGCTTCCTGTACATAGAATAACTGATAATCTCACTTTTTGTGGTATTCACCCAGTGTTAAGTATTCAGCCTTTCACTGAAAGCGGAAGTTTATGGATATGCAGTCTTTGGTCAGCACGTATATCGCAGTTATGTCTAGTATTTCCAAATGGTCACTCATCTTGTATTGGCTAGGCTCAATGTTGCTTAACTTTGGTGATCTACTATGATTATGCCATATACATACAAATATATAAACACTAGCAAGAGACTTGACGTTGGCTGGGATTGAATGATGAATAATGATTGTTTCACACTTCCGTATTTTTATTGTCATCGAAATCGGTCAAATCGCCCATTCTCAATCAAATTGATTAATTGCCTGTTCCAGTTGGGAACCCATTATAGTGCACCAGAAGGAAGCTTTACATGCCCCCCCCCTCCGCATTTTGAACGTGCCCTTGTCATATCAAAGAACCTATTGTTGACTTTATATGCCGGGCCTTTCTGTTTGTATGATAAACCTTTTCAAAATGTACTTGCGATGTTAGACTGTGTAAGGTGTTAACTTTGGTCAAAATCACCTGTTCCTTCTTTCATCAGATGTTTTTGATTATTGATTATCAATACTCATGGAAGACATTTCGATACAAAACATATCTAAGAACACTGTCAGGTACATAATCAGCATTTGTGTGAAATTTTATAAAAATCGGCCCAATCGTTCAGAAGTCCATCAGAAATGAACTCACGCAAACAAAGCTATTTTTATATTATAGTAGAAGAGATATACTTATATGTAACTTTACATACATAGAGATACTTACTGTCTCCTCCACATGGTGGTCGATAGCTTAGAAAACAAAGCTTAAAAATATCTCTCGTTTGGAATATATAAGATAGCAGGTGAATATTTCTCATTCGGTAGGATGCCCCATCCCCAGCTTGAACAAATTGATGAGAAAATCAAACAAAAAAAAATTGGAACACAAAATTTTAGTTTAGCTCGCTTTCTTCAGTTTCCCTTATTTAGTGCGTTAATGGTAATAAATAAGTTCATATTCATTAACGACCTCCCTGATAATATTGTGTCCGAGATGGGTATATTTGCTGATGATACAACGCTCTATAAAATGCATGAGGAAAGAACGGATGTACACTAAGACAATGGCAGAATTCTTAGAAAATGACCTTCAGGCCGTAGTGGAGTTGGGTAAGATTAAGCTGCTCGCCTTTAACAATTACAACCACTGATATCTATGACAAATAATACCCTACTTGAGAATTCTTCCTTCAAACTCAGCCTAACATTCCGGGAATATGAACTGGAACAAATGCATAGAGGACATTGTAAAGGTTACGGCCAAGAAGGTGAGTTCCCTCTATCATGCTAGAAGACTACTCATGCCTGAGAGTCTCCTGTACCTTTACAAGTCCACCATTCCCCATGCATAAAGTATTGTTGCCACGTCTGGGCTGGTGCATTTACCACTAAGCTCTCCCTCTTGGATAGGGTTCAAAAAAGTCTTCAATCTAATAGGTTCCACTTTGTCAACTAAGCTCCAACCCCAGTCCCATCGCTGCAATGTTGCATCTCTGTGCCTGTTTTACAAATATTTTAATGGAATGTGCTCTAATGAACTTGTTATACTTGTGCCTTCTCTATGTACATATTTCTGACAAACCTGCTTAGTAACAAAATCACACCCCTTCAACATTGAGATTCCTAAAAGCCAGAAAGCTTTCTACTCTAATAGTTTCTTCCTTCGAACAACTAGACTTTGGAATTCCCTTCCTGCTACCTGTATGCAGTAAGTTATCTGTTGATCTATCTGTTTATCTAGCTATCTATCGATCTATATATCTATTTACCTATCTATCTATTAGTCTATATAATTATATAATTATTTATGTAGCTAGAGTTGTGTGGACAAGAGATGTGAAGATATGTTTTGATAGATTATCAAAACGTGTCAAACTCTGTGACTGGTCAAGTTTGCACCGGAAGCTATTCGAACAGGTGACCGGAAGTTTACGTGTCGCATGTTCTGATCTGTGCAGGCATCATTGGCAGTCGGATTCGAGACATCAAGAAAGACAGATGGGCTAGAAATGGATGTTCCACTGAGGGAGAAGAAGTCTGAGAATGGAGGCATAGTAGAAACCCCACCCCCAAAGCCAGAGATCGTTGATCACTCCCTGGCTATGATGAAGACCTGGGAGTGAATAAAATATATAAAAACACACATCGTCTTGATCTTGTGAAGTGTCTCCCCTAAAGAAGGTCCGGTTCCCCAAGACGTTAAAGAAACTCCCAGAAGAAACAATAGCAGAACAGTTATGTCGTTATGTCATGCTACATGTAATTATATCAACACGCATGTATCAATACCACTAGATGAGATGAATCACGGGCTGTAAAATGGATATTTAGAACCAGGACAACAGTTTGTTATACAACATACATACAGATATACATATGGTCCGTTTATGATAAGAAAAAAACAGACATTAGAAGTGCCACATATACACATTCAACACAGTGCAACTCAAACATACACACCGTACGTTATTTAGTACCAGAGTATATACACGGATATATAAACACCACCTCCTATACAACACCTGCTTCTCTGATTGTACTGATATGCAAAAGTTTAAATGTAATGAACGCAAACATCTTGTTAATCTTTCCTAGGCATGGTCCTAATTAGTAGCTCCTTACGTCCAAGTGGTGGTATGCCCTGTTAGGGGTGTACGTGAACAAAAAAAAATGCAAATTAAACTTAATTAAATTGATAACAATGTATGCGTCAAATGTTTGCAGAGTGAGCACTTAAAAATGTACAAATGAATGTAGGAATATTAAAAAGTCTTATCTGTTTACCATATGTAAGATGTGATTTTAAAAAAATAATTTAAAAATCAAGACTTTCAAATAATCAGTATTTGCTTTAAGGGAAGTGAAGAAGTATTACAGGAATGGCACCAATAGTATTCTGTCAATTTTCTATGTAAAATATATTAGATACCACAATTTTAAGAATAAGGAAAGAAGGGATATTTTCAGTACTTTAATCATTCAGGATAGTGCCTTAATGTTATGGGCTCAGTTATTTTAAGAATTTAATTAAGGTTAAAAGAAACGGATCATATGTATTGTCCTTTGTTATAACATGGTTAAGCGAACTAAGTATTAAGTTATCCTTTCAATGCACATTTAGAGATTAATGGTGATGAATAGGGATTAGTTTTAATGCAAAAGTGAGCCAACAAATTCAGGTGTGAAATGAAGGGAAATGTTCTTATTTATTGATTGTATGTAACGTGAGTTTTTCAAATTCATTTTAAAAATAAAGCTATCAAATAATCGTTATTTTATTTATTCACAGTATATTTGAAATCACGGCAAATGTTATAGCCCGTTGACTTAGAATGAATGCTTTATACCAAATAGATGGTTGAGTATGGTTGAATTTGTGCTCACTTTTGCATTAAAACTAATCCCTATTAATCACTATTAATCTCTAAATGTGCATCGGAAAGATAACTTAATACTTAGTTCGCTTAACCATGTCATAACAAAGGACAATGCAAAATTTCATCCAGATTGACTTAGTAGTTTCCGAGACTTAGAAATGTGAAAGATCATTATGAAAATGTGCACTCATATCATTTTCAACCGGTAAATATGGGAAAAAGTATCTCTTATGAAATTAATACACAATGCTCTGGGTAGCAGAAAGAGGACTTTGAACAGACAGAGGAATATTGATAGTGGCTAACCAGTTTACGACACGGACAGAAAACCGGGTGTACCGGATTTGAATCCAGTTCATTCCACAGAAGCAG
>NC_136518.1:43979964-44052464 GCF_053919585.1 Euprymna scolopes
CCATACTTTGTGGACCAGGCGAGTACGCAGACCCCACAATTTTAATAAATCATCATTATGCCATATCAAACATACCCATTCCTGTGTCTCAATACATCTTCTATCATTATATGTGATCAGTTTTCTATAATAGTCAACCATATAGGAGCCTATTCGTGACCAGACAACACACGTAGACATTCAACTTTAGATTATATATATATATATATATATATATATATATATATATATATATATATATATATATATACGTGTGTGTGTGTGTGATCAATTCTCTCGTTGATTTCAAAATAGTTGGGGACTCGTAAAGAAAGAATGATGAATGTAGACTGGCAATAATGTATATGAGGGATTTGAATAAATTAACACAACATCAACATTAAACACTTTATTTCAAATAGGTATAATCTTAAATATGCTTTAACAGGATTGGGCAGTAGAAGTATGGAGTGCGCGTTTGGGAGTATGTATTATATGTTATGGAAATTAATTAATTAATGCGCTATAAAAGTGAAATATGCTGAGCTGTACAATTAAAATAAAAGATAAAAAATGAATGATAAAAATAAGCGTGTGAGAAAATAAAAAATACAAAATAAACGTAAAAAATAAGGTAAAGTGAAAACTAAAATTTGCATACGAGTTTAAGTTAAAGTCGCACTCTCGCATATTTAAAATAACATAATTATCTAATAATCCTCTGGAAAACCCTCTCTCCCCTCCTTTTATACAAAACCCTTTAATATGCATATTGCTCGACGGTGCATCCATATTTTGTTACCGAGCACCTATCTTCTTCGATATTTGTCATCCGAAGGGTCGAGCTTCAAACCAATACCAATCTCGTGAAAATCTGTCGCCTCTTTCGAAAGTTTTAGGCAGACATACATACGTACATACATACATACATACATACATACATACATACATACATACATTCATACATACATACATTTAAACAGACAGGTGAGATTTATATTTTAAACTAGCCTGGGTGCCTGGGGTTGCTGGGGTGTTTGGAGGTGTGTGTTGAGAAAAAAAAAAAGTAGTAGTAGGCAGGCAGGTTTGAACCCGTACCACAAAGGAGGAAAAGAACATGAAAAAAAGAAACGTGACATGTTTGCTGTTGCGTCTATCGCCAAAACGGAATTGACATAGGATTAAATTATGGCTAGACAATCGAAAAGAGGGGATGATTTTCGAAAATATCGGCGAAAAAAGCGATCCCTCCTTGTAGAAAAGTGCCAAGCTGAGGGTGAAGGAATGAATGTTTTTAGCCAATCTTTTCGATATTTGTCGTCCAATGGGTCGAGGTTCAAAGCTAAACCGATCTCGTGAAAATCCGTCGCCCCAGTCGAAAATTTTAGGCAGACATACATACATACATACATACATACATACATACATGCATGATGATTGCAACGTCTTGTCAGAGAGTGCCACTCCCTCAGACACTTGAAGTCCATGAGCCCAAAAATGACTTCTTTTTTTTTTAGTCCTACCGGTGAATTCACACGCTCAAGCAGGCATGACACTGAAGACGGTCATTGAGATCAATTATTACATGCTTCCAGCATTTCAAGCCTCTACACATCACAACTTTTCCGTCGCTACAGGGCCATTTTTATGGACAAATGCCTGAGGGAGTATCTATACACAGATGATGTTACAGAGTCTTAGCTTTATACGACAGCTAAGTCTCTCTCTCGATTCAAAATGTTGAGATCCAGCAACAAGCAAGAGCAAGATAGCCAGCAACAAGTTAAACTGCAGACCAGCTTAATGCGGGTACTGGTCTCCCGCTTTATGGTTTTTTAAATCAGAGATTTGCTTCTCCTAGAAAGGTTGCCTTCACCACGGCTTACAGGAGCCCTCTTCACCCCAACACGCAAATACATACACACAAACACATAAAAAGGGTATACATACATACATACATACATACATACATACATACATACATTTAAACAGACAGGTGAAAGTTATATTATAGATGAACTAAGAGATACAAACAATTGCACTTGGAGTACTAAATAATGAATGAATGTCTGGTAAGATGAGACATCCCCAGTAAAAAGAAAAAGGTAAAATTGAAAAAAAAAGAAAGAAAACAATCTCTGACTCTCCCAACATCCTTCATTACCCCTGTTTCTGCTATTCAAACATTCAGAGATTTAAAAGTGATGTGAACAAACATATTGCTACCGAATTTCCCACTCGAGTTGGCCCCTACCTAAAAATCTGACCCCCATTACTATATCCCCTTATGTTTCGTTTAGGGTTAACGAATGAAAAAAGTAAAATAATGAATAAATAGCAGAGTCGGAATTCCTGTGCAAAACTGGAATTGGTCCAACTATTTCCGTAGATGAGTTCGCAATTAAAGAATACTCAAACTTAACATCAAAATTTGACCCCCAAAATTGTCATGGACATGGAATATATACCTACATTAAAGATGGTTTTCCATGTGGCAGGTGCATCTCCAGAAAAGATTCTAAATTGCCCTATATGTGCTTAAGAATTACACTGGCTCACAACACCGTTTTCACATTTGCCCTCTATCGTCCCCATAAAAACGGAGTTACTATCATTGAGTGTATCTTTGAGAAAATTGATCGCATTCTGTCTGCTCATCCCTCGGCTAACATTCACATCCGTAGAAACGTCAATATTCACAATGTTGAATTGCTGGCCCACTCAAACAAGATGAATAACAAGGGGAGGTATGATCATGGTTTTTTGATTGCTTATGAAATAACACAAATTGTTCACAAACCCACCCATATGCCTGACACTGACAGACAGTTTATAAGTCTCCTGGACCTTTTTTTACAACTTGGCCAGAATTGTGCTCATCCACCGTTCTGTCTCTATTGGGATCTTCAAATCACTCAATGTGTCTCGGTTAAGATAAAAACAAAATGCAAGAAGTCCTTAGATGTACCTCTCCATTATACTGTATATCGATACTCTATTGGTGATTCTGAACATTTATATCAGATATACCTCTGCATTCCATGTTTAAAAAGAACGTGCCTTCTACAGTACCTAACCTGACAGAATTGTTGTCGGTATAGACTGCTTCATTATTATTACTACTACTATTATTACTATTATTATTATTATTATTATTATTATTATTATTATTATTATTATTATTATTGTTATTATTGTTATTATTATTATTATTATTTATTAGTAGCTGAACATTGGCTTGGTTCTCACTAGTTTTGGTGAATAACAAACAGGGTTCTGAACAGAAATGTGTCCTTTATCCCAATCATCATCAATGGACCTGAGGTAATTTCATCAGCATCTGACCAAGCAAAAGTCTTTGCCAAGAACTTTGCAGCAAATTCTACTCTTTTCGACCATGGCCACCATCCACCGTATTTCCTCCTATGTCTGAAAATACACTATGTGACATACACATAGCTGTGTGTGGTGTCACAAATCTTATCAAAGACCTTTATTCCAGTAAAGCAACAGGCCCGACGACATTCTAATCATAGTACTTAAAAAGCTTCAATCAGAACTAGCTCTTATACTTACAAAGCTGTTTAAGCGTTGTCTTAAAGAGAAATGCTTCCCAACACCTTGGAAAACTTCATCAGTTAGCTCTGTATTTAAAAATTCTGGAGATCGGTTATCTACCTCTCAATACAGACCAATCAGTCTCTTGTGTGTGATGAGTAAGTTGCTGGAATCTGTGATAAATAGAGAACTTGTCAATCACCTCAGCAGAAATAACCTACTCCGTAACATGCAATATGGTTTCCGTTCTGCTAGATCAACAGCTGATGTGCTAACTGTAATATCACACAGGATTAGTGAATCTCTCGACAAAGGCTTTTTTTCTAGAGCAATAACTCTTGACATATTACAGGCTTTTTATAGGGTATGCCATAAAGGTTTACTTTACAATAGCTGGAAATGTCCTCTCAATTATTAAATCCTTTCTCTCTGATAGGCTTACAAGATTAGTCGTTGATGGGCAGAAATCAGAAGCTCATAGTGTTAATGCTGGCGTTGCTCAAGGTTCATCCTGGGCCCAATTCTCTTCCTAATCTTCATCAATGATCTCCCAAATCACATTCTTAGATCATTCGTAGACATTTATAGAGATAGCACCGTAATCTATGGACACACTTCAAAGGCTGACAATGACCAAGATCTTTCTGATTCTCTTCCTTCTTATCACCCATTGCACATGGTGCAATAGGAAAAAAGATGACCGGTTACTTTTAATGCATTGAAAACCAAGTTTCTCTCTTTTCATCATAATCGCTCTGACCTCCATCTGGCCCCACTTGAAATGAATGGCTCTCATCTTGTAGAAGCACCATGTTATCGCTAGCTTCTGAGACTGACCTTCACTCCTGATTTGAAATGGAACACATACATCAAATATGTTGCCAAGATCGCTGGAAAAATGGTTGTCTCTCACTCCTTGACAGGGTTCAAAAGAGAGTAGCCAACCTGATAGGTCCTAAACTGTCATCTAAGCTTCAGCCTCTGCCACATCAATGAAATATTGCATCCCTCTGCCTGTTCTACAAGTACTTTAATGGTGAATGCTATGACAAACTACAAGCACTTGTACCCCCTCGGCGTGAATATCCCCGACAAACCCAACAAGCAGCCAAATCCCACCCCTTCACAGTAGAGATCCCTAGGTGTAAGAAAGCCTTCTACTACAATAGTTTCTTCTCTAGAAGTGCAAGACTTTGCAACTCCCTTCCGAGATTCTGCTTTCCCAACTGTACTGACATGTAGAAGTTCAAGTATAATGTGAACAGACATCTTGCTGCTCATCTCCCTTCATAATACCCCTGCAACTTATGTTCCCGATAGTAGTCCCCTACTTCAAAATGGCACTGTGCCTTGTTTTGGATGAAAATTGAATAAATAAAATAAAAAATGCAATTCTCTATTTGTACAACAGCCTAATATGTCCTTAAATGGAATACTGTTACCACATCTAGGCAGTAGCTGCTCAGCGCATCTTATCCGCTTTGACAGAGTTCAAAACTACCTTTGAAACGTAGTAGGCGATGCTCTTTCCTGCAAACTCTTTTTCACAGAAAAGAAGTTGCGAGCATGCCTCTGCTCTATCGTTATTTTCGTCTGAGCTCTAATCTATTGTCCCCTCTTATCAAACTTTCATAAAAAACGCTCGACAAGCTACAACCACTATCAACAATTTTCCTCACTCTCTATCTGTGCTTAGTTCTAAACGCAGATTCCATGAACAAAGCTTCTTTCCTAGAACTGCCTGCATGCAAAACTGCTAAATAGACATACGTAGAAAATTTTGGACAAATATGGTAAAATAGTCCCAAAAATGGAGTGCTTTTATTAGCCCTAAAAGAGTCCCTGGGGCACACCGAAGAGTTATCGTGAAGTATAGACAAATAAAATTATATAGAAATCAGTTAGTTACAATATTTCAGAAAGTTTTATAAAAATTCAAGGCATCAATTTTTTTTAATAAGCACAAAAGTGTTAATTTTAGCCATTTTAACCCGAAAAGCTACTCTAGGGGGCTGACCAGAGTTTTTCCAGAAAACATGTTCTGTTACTTTTTTACTCATATCATGTTTAATGTTTGTGCAAAATTTCAAAAAATTCCAAGGCGTAGTTATTGAGAAAAGTGCAGACAGACGAATGGACGAATGGACAAGGGTTAATTTACAGGTTCACCCTCCTTTTGTTGGGGGCCCCCCCCCAAAAAAAAAGATCAATGGAGGGTATAAATATCTCCACTGAATCAACTGTAAGCCTTATCACCATCTTAAAGAAAATGGTAAGAAAATTTAAAGAGAAAGATTGAACTCCTACTAGATATTGCCCTCATATGTCTAAGGTTTTGATGTACAGGGATTTGTCAAAAAAAAAAACCGGCATAAGAATTCATTTCCCTACAAGTAAACCCTGACTAAATATTCAAAATCACATAGTATTTATGGCCCAAATAAGTTTCCCTATGGCTAACTTACAGTGGCTTGTATGAAAAATGATGCACCTTCTTCAAGTGATATTATCTATAGTAACAGCACTAATCTGGATACTCAACCAGACTAGATGAATTTTTGTACTGGAATCCAGCAATGCCAAGAGATTACATGAAAGATACACTATAACAGAGGTAACTGGTCAATGAAGAAGAAAAAATTAATGTTCTTAACGTCTTTTTTAACTCAACATTTGAGACGTAAAGGAGATTTATTTGAATATCTAATATTTATGTATCTCATTTGATATACTTACAATTTTTTGCAATAACTCAAGTATCTGCTTCTACCCAGTGGCGTAGCTAGAGTAAACGTCACCCAGGGCGGTCTGCTTAAATGTCACCTCACTGACATTGTATCACCTCTCCTTTGCTGTCGCCCGAACCCCCCTCCACCTTAGATACGACACACACACACATATATATATATATGAACTACTTAATCCTTTTTGCAGTGTCATCAAATGATTTGAAATATACTATTAAAAACTACAAAATACAAGGTGTAGAGTTTTCAATAAACATCGGCAAAAATATTCTTCAGTTATTAATTTTTAAAAACTGTGAGAGTTTCTAATATTTTAGAAAAGATAAAAAAAAAAACTTTACATAATATGATGGTAAATAAATTCTATTTTTAGACTATTTTAGCACCTTAGCCTGGCTGAAAAATTTTGTTGGGGTAACATTTTGTCACTCCTATTTTGCTCTCACCCAAGGTGGACCGCCCCTACTCTCGCCACCCTCTAGCTATGCCACTTTTCTACCTGTGCTCCAGTGGTACCTTTAAAGTAACAAAAGTTTTAAACAAGCTCAGTAGCATTGCCATTCAAATATACTTCCTCTGAAGCCAAGTTTCATCTGTGTCCATTAGCTTACACATAAACTGATTATCATCCCTCAACCTACCAAGAATTATAATGTATTTCTTTTGTATCCAATGTTTACAAGTACCACAAAAAATTGATTTGTACCCGATTTCCTTCCCACATACGTAACAGGGGAGTGTTTCTCTTAATGGAGGAACTAGAGCGGGTGTTTGGAGGTATGTGTTGACCAAAAAATAAAGTGGTAGTAGGTAGGCAGGTTCTAACCCATGCCACGAAGGAGGAAAAGAAGGTGAAAAAAAACAAACAAACAATGTAACATCTTTGCCATTGCGTCCATTGCTAAACCGAAAGTGGCAAAGGTTTAAATCGAAAAAAAGGGGATGACTTTAGAAAATATCGGCAAAAAAAGCGACCCCGTCTTGTAGAAAAGTACCTAGTTGAGGGTGAAGGAATTAACCTTTTTAGCCAATCTTTTGCGTATTTGTCGTTCGAAGGGCCACACTTCAAAACGATACTGATCTCGTGAAAATCTGTCGCCTCTGTTGAAAGTTTTAGGCAGACATACATACATACATACATACATTTAAAAAGACAGATGAGATTTATATAATAAATCACTAACATTATAACAACTGATTGAGTTGTACCCGATTCCCTTCTCACACACGTAGCAGAGGAACGTTCCTCTTTATGAGGAATTACCAACATTATAACCACTGATCATTACTTTGGTCTTGGTAACATTTCTCAACTCTCTCAAGCGTTTACTTTTCATAATATTTCTCCAAATTTTTTAGCTTAACAAGCAGACCTTCCATTGTTTCAGAGCCAACTTATAAACCACCAACATACGTATCTTTTTTAGACAACCTATAGGAAACACCTTGGGCAATGCTTCTAAAGCACAAATGAAAAGTAGCGTATTCCATATAGCACCACCTAGTATAGAACATGGGCAATATGAACCGGAACAAATACATTGAGGACATTGCAAAGGCTGCTGCAAAGAAGGTAGGTTCGAGCTAGAAAATTACTCACACCTGAGAGTATCCTGTACCTCTATAAGGTCACCATTCGCCCATGCATGGAGTATTATTGCCACATCTGGGTTGGTGCATCTACCACTAGTTTCTCTCTCTTGGATAGGGCCCAAAAAAGAGTTTTCAATCTAATATATCCCACTTTGTTCACTAAGCTCCAACCCCTGTTCCATAGCTGCAATGTTGCATCTGTGCCTGTTTTATAAATATTTTAATGGAATGTGCTCTGATGAACTCGTTACACTTGTGCCCCCTCGACATGCATATCCCCGACAAATCCGCTTAGCAACAAAATCTCACCCCTTCACTGTTAAGATCCCTTAATGCCAGAAAGCTTTCTACACTAATAGTTTCTTCCATCGACCAGTTAGACTTTGGAATTCCCTTCCTGCTACCTGCTTTCCTGACTGTAATGATATGCAGAAATCTAAATGTAACATAAAACAGCATCTCGTTAATATTTTTAGCCCTGGTCTCAAACAGTAGCCTCTTACGTCCAATTGGCGATATGCCTTGTTATGGGTGAACGTAAGTAAAAAAAAAAAAAAAACATGATATACTTCTACTTGCACATTAAAGTTGTCACTAAATAACACGACTTTGAAGATTTTTCATTTCTTAAATAACCTTACCAAACGACTTGTTTGCCTTTAGTGTACACAAAGCCCACCAGACAATATCGCTTGGCACTCAAAAGCTCCATCCAGATCCACAAAAGCAAAATACAGGTTACTCTGATGAATCGCCCCCTTAAGTAAGACACTTTATCAAATCCCCAATATTAACGATTACTACGATACTATCCCATTGATTACTGTACACACAATAACCCTTATCCCCGAGTTGCTTCTGGGCTTTGATAAGTGGTGACCTCCATGTAAAAAAAAAAGGCACTTCTCTTGCATTTGTCACATGATAAATATAACATCGGTGATAATTTGTCCAGACATAAAACTAAACTGCGTTTCATCTATGCTTATTACGACAAAATTATTATCTCAATTACTTTAACGTTAAATATTACAATTTTGATGATATTTTTCTTTGCATGTAGGACGGAATTTGTGGCTGTTGGTGTGAATTTTATATTATCAAAGGGGTAATAATATTGATTCAAATTTTAAGCTATTTGAGAGCTGTGTGATTTTAAAACTTGTTTTTAACTATACAGGAGAGAAAATAGCAGAACTTGCTTTTACTTTCGACAGCCTCGTAACTTTTATTTATCTTTTTTGTCCTTTAGTGTTTCACATTCCATGAGCGGTGTTTTTGACAAAGGAGGAACAATTGCTGTTTTCTGAGTCGGAATCTATCTATAGTAAAACATTTATCGTTGACTAGTTTTTGACCTTGAAGTAGAACTTTTTAGCTCCTTACATCAAGTAGCTTCATGCTTTGTCGGGAGGGGTTTCCATAAAATGAATATATAAATAAACAACTCTTTACACTAACCAAACATAAAAGCGTCCAGGGTGTTTAAACATCCACACAACCTAAACAAAGCCACACAAAGCTGCTGTATTGTATTAAATATAGTAAAATTTGGTACTTTTTATTAGAAAAAGACACGTTTTTCCGTGAATGCTGCCTCAACATATCGTTGGGTGGTTGTTTTTGCTTTACGGCATATCAACCCTTTTCAAGTTAATAGATGCCGAATCAATATATTTTGGAGAAAATTTTTTTAATAGAATATTTTTTTTTTTCAAGTCGGTTTCTATTTAACCCAGAGTTGGGACCCTAACAGGCACTACCACACCGGGTCAGAGTGGACTGGGAGCAATGGCAATTAAAGGGTGGCTCTACACTCCCCAAAGCTCGGAAGCTTGGACCTCACGATCGGATATAGTTTAAGGTCATATCCAGGACCGGCTCAACATATTCTAGCAGCTTACGTAAACTGCCTGAATATAGCAAAACGCTCACTCAGTGTAAAAATCGTTCGACCAGACGACAATACAAATGCGCTGTGATTTTTTATTTTCTTTTTATTGTATTTGGATTTTCTTCATTAAAATTGCTATAAAATAAATGTTTGTTATCATGATATTTTCTTCTTTTCTTTTTTTCTAGCCTTTTAAGATTTAATCTGCACTTGGCCTTTTCTTAATGTAAGCTGCCAGAATATATTGGCGCAATATCCACAGAAAAAAAAACGGATTGTTCTCAGCATAAGTATCCAAAACTTTTGACCCACGCTCATATTTTCCCTAATTTACGAACAGCGGGTTAAGCAAGAGTTAAAATATTTCATAAAAGCCATCAACAGATTCATCAACAACTTTCTAAAGGCTTTTTATTATTATTATTATTATTATTATTAAAAAGCTTTTAAATGTACGTATTGATTGGAGAGCAGCTATTTGATGAGTTCTTCCTTTTGCAGGATTCGGTTTTCTTCTTTTACTTTGTCATGCATGCAGAATTTACTTTACCAATTACCATTATCGATTTCAGATGCATGTGATTTGCGGCTTTGAAGATATTTTGAGTTTTATTTTACATTTTACTCAGAGCCAACTCATTTTGTCAAAACTGTGCAATCACGTGAAATGAATGCAGTTTGGCATCTTTGGTTCAGTACAGTTTTCAGATTCCAAAGACTAGAAATTTTTTTTTTTTGATAACTAAAGGAAATAACAGTTCAGCATTTTTGAGATGAGGTATGCATGTTTGTATTGTTTAGATAAATCGGACAATTGTTCTCATTTTGAGTGTTATCTGCACGACATTTCGGTCGATGTTATCTCCAACCTTCGTCACGTGTAAAAGGCGCCATGTTTTGGCAGAGAAAAAAGTGGGTAATTCAATCTTTGGTTTTAGTTGGAAGTAAGTTTATACGAATTATAAAGATAATTTAATTATCAGAGAACCCTTGGGGTAATTTCTAACTATTACGTGATTAATTAATTTCTAACTATTACATGATTAATTAATTTTAATAAAATCCATCAACCAGTTGTAAGTTCTTAGAAACATGATATTTACAAAACTAAGAGGTTGCTGGTTTCAGTATGGTAGTAGTTTTGTGCGGATAACAGAAGAATTATCTGATTAGTCTAAACAATACGAAGGAAATAATTTCGTTAGTTTAATCGTTGGAATGCTTGATTAGTTGCTACATAGTAACAGAATCGTGTCAGATTTCAGATGCATGTGATTTTTTGCTTTGATGATGTTTTACGTTTTATTTTGCACTTTACTCGACGCCAACGTATTTACATGTTTCTGCTTCTCATTTTGTCAAAACTGTGCAATTATGTGAAATGAATGCAATTTAACATCTTCAATTTTCTACAACTTTCGAATTCTTAAAACTAAAAAAAAAAAAATGTTTGATAACCGAAGGAAATAATTTCGCTACTTCAACCATTGGTGACGTTTGATTGGTCTATTGACAAAATAGTGACAGCGGTGTAGATATAACGATACCTGTCTTTGTAACAGAATGCAGACGCACGTATAGCATCAGCAGCAGCAGCCATATGCAAATGACTATGTGACAAAGATAAAAAAGGAAGCACGTGTTCAGAGAAGAGGTATTCAAAACATGTTTGACACATAAAGATTCAAGACGTGTTTGAGACATAGGGATTCAAGATGTGTTTGAGACATAGGAATTCAAGACGTGTTTGAGACATAGGGATTCAAGACGTGTTTGAGACATAGGGATTCAAGACGTGTTTGAGACATAAAGATTCAAGACATGTTTGAGACATAGGAATTCAAGACGTGTTTGAGACATAGGAATTCAAGACGTGTTTGAGACATAGGGATTCAAGACGTGTTTGAGACATAGGGATTCAAGATGTGTTTGAGATATAGGAATTCAAGACGTGTTTGAGACATAGGAATTCAAGACGTGTTTGAGACATAAAGATTCAAGACATGTTTGAGACATAAAGATTCAAGACGTGTTTGAGACATAGGAATTCAAGACGTGTTTTAGACATAGGGATTCAAGGCGTGTTTGAGATATAGGAATTCAAGACGTGTTTGAGATATAGGGATTCAAGACGTGTTTGAGACATAGGGATTCAAGACGTGTTTGAGACATAGGGATTCAAGACGTGTTTGAGACATAGGAATTCAAGACGTGTTTGAGACATAAAGATTCAAGACATGTTTGAGACATAAAGATTCAAGACATGTTTGAGACATAGGAATTCAAGACGTGTTTGAGACATAAAGATTCAAGACGTGTTTGAGACATAAAGATTTAAGACATGTTTGAGACATAGGAATTCAAGACGTGTTTGAGACATAAAGATTCAAGACGTGTTTGAGACATAAAGATTCAAGACAGGTTTGAGACATAAAGATTCAAGACATGTTTGAGACATAGGAATTCAAGACGTGTTTGAGACATAAAGATTCAAGACATGCTTGAAACAAAGATTCAAGACATTTTGAGACATAGGGATTCAAGACGTGTTTTAGATGTAAAGATTCAAGACATTTTGAGACATAGGGATTCAAGACGTGTTTTAGATGTAAAGATTCAAGACATTTTGAGACATAGGCATTCAAGACAAGCTTGAAACATAAAGATTCAAGACATGTTTGAGACATAAAGATTCAAGACATTTTGAGACATAGGCATTCAAGACGTGTTTGAGATGTAAAGATTCAAGACGTGTTTGAAATATAAATTGGATTACTTATGGGGAACGGCTCATCAAGAACTTGTTTAAATTGGACTTCAAGACAGCCATATTGTAGTTAGCTGGAAAGCAGGTAAATGGAAGAGAGTTCCACAGGTGTGCAGTTCTAAGAAGCTTTGTTCATGGAATCTACATTAAGGTTTAGGCATAGATAAAGAGTAGGGTAAATTATTGATAGTGTTTTCAGCCGAACGAGTGTTCCTCATGACTGTTTGGCGAGGGGGGACCATAGATTGAAGCTCAGATGAGCAGTTGACATGAAAATAACAATAAAACAGGCATGCTCGCAACGTCTCTTCTGTGAGAGAGAGGTTGCAAGGAAGAGAAAAGGGCATCTTCCACTAGGCTACGAAGTTTATTCTGAACTCTGTCAAGGCAGGATGAGGTCTTCCTAGCAGCATTTTTGGTATGGAGAGAGAGAGAGAAAGGAAAGTTGTTTAGTTGTTTTGTTTTTTTTTGTTTTACGGCATATCCCGTCACTTTGGTAGAAAAAATAAATCATGCTTCAAGTTCGTTAGATCTTCAAATATTTGTTCATGATATTTGTTTTGGTTGTTGTGTAAAGGAAAATTGTTCTTTTTATTTGTGGTTTGGCAGAACATATTTGAAATTTGATATACAGGTTACTGAGATTTGGGAAAATCGATGTGATCGGTTTTTGGCCAGAAATTTGTCGATTTGACCTTTGAGAACTCTACCAAACTCCTCCGACAATTTTGAGTCTACGCACTCGTAATTTTAGATATAGGTTCCTTGGACATGGATCTAACTTAATAACTTGATTTGAGCCCAAAACAATAAATTTTAAGGGGTCATATTAGAGGGTCGAAGTTTTAAAAAAATTGACCTCTGCGGTCTCTTTCAAATTACTCAGACAATTTCTGGTCTAAATATTTGAAATTTTACATAAAGGTTATTCAGAGATAGGGCAAGCTTTTTCATCAGTTTGGGTCGAAAATTTTTAGTTACCAATATATAAATGTATGTATGTATGTCTGTTTGCATGTCTGCCTTAAACTTTCAATGAGGCGACGGATTTTACCAAGATTAGTATAGTTTTAAAGTTCGACCTTTCATACGACAAATATCGAAAAATTGGCTAAAAACATTAATATCTTCCCCTTTAACTAGGCACTTTTCTACAGGGGGGGGGGTCACTTTTTTCGACAATATTTTTTAAATTTATCCTCTCCTTTAGATTGTCTAGTCTTAATTTTAAAAAAATGTCGCTTCCGGTTTGGCGGTGGTCGTAACAGCATAAACGTTAGGTTTTACCCCGTTCTTTTCCTCCTTTGCGGTACGGGTTCGAGCCTGCCTTCCTACTACCACTTTTTTTTTTCGTTCAACATACACATCTAAACACCCGGGCAACGCCGGGCTCCCATGCTAGTATATATATATATATATATATATATATATAGTGTATCACAAAAGTTAGTATCCCCATCAAATTGGTATGCATGACTATCACTCCAACAGGAAGTCTCTTCTGAAGGTAATACATAAGAAAACCCGCAAACAGTGTGCTGAAGACATGTCAGCAAAACCTGTAGATTACTGGAACCACGTCTTATGGTCAGAACAGACGAAATTTATTTTTTTTGTTTTGATGGCCTTAACATATATGGCGGCGACCAAGTGAGGAGTACAAAGATAAGTGTCTCATGCCTACAGTCAAGCATGCTGATAGGAATGTCATGGTTTGGGACTGCATGAGTGCTGCAAGTATTGGAGAGTTACATTTCTCTGAGGGAAACATGAACTCCAACATGTGTTGTGAAATACTATCGCAGAGCATGATCCCCTCCCTCCAGTAACTGTGTCACAGAGCAGTTTTCCAGCATGACAATGACCCAAAACACACATCCAAGGCAACCACTGTTTTTTCTGAAGAGACGGAGAGTAAAGGCGATTGACTGACCAAGCATGTCTTCAGACTTGAACCTAATAGAACTTCTTTGGGGCAGAATGTGGAGGTGCGCAAAGCTCTGTGATGTCGTAATTGAAGAGTGGAAGAGCATCCTAGGTGCTACATGTGAAGCTCTGGTAAACTCCATACCCAGGAGAGTAAAGGCTGTTTTGGATAATGATGGTGGCCACACAAAATATTGAAGGTTTACATGTTGTATGTTTATATTGACAACTTTTTGTAAGGGGTGTACTCACTTTTGTTGCCAGAGATTTAGATTATAATGGCTATGTTTTGAGTTATTTTGAGGGGAAAATGAATTACCTCTGTTATATATGCTGCAGACATTTTCATTGTGTCAAAAAATCATTTTTTCAGTGTTGTCCCATGAATAGATATACTTAAATATTTGAAGAAACGTGAGAGGTGTCCTCACTTTTGTGATACACTCTGTGTGTGTGTGTGTGTGTGTGTGTGTGTGTGTGTGTGTGTGTGTATGTGTGTGTGTGTGTGCATGCATATATATATACACTAGCAGGGAAATCTGACATTATCCGAGATTAAATGAGGATCAACAAATGTTCCACCCTCTCAAACTTTTATTGACACAGAACTCGATGAACTCGTCTGTTTTTTTAATCAGATCAATTGATTGCCTGTTTCAATTAGGAAACTTCACATGTCTTCTCGCTGTGACTTGCTCACAATGCACTGTAGTTTGCATTGTACTGTGATGAATCTTCTGTTGATTTTATAAAATTATTTTTATATAATGGCTTGAACTAAAGTTTGAAGTGTAAAAGTCAAGTTTCATGGTTCAATTACGCTCTAAAAAGAAACATTCATTTCGAATGCGTCCCTGTTTTATAAAAAAAATCCACAGTTGATTTTACAGGTCAAGCCTTTCTGCTTGTGATGTGATAAAACTTCCCCAATGCACTTGTGATGTTAGGTTGTATAAAAGTGTTAATTTTGGTCAAAATCGGACTTCTTTCTTCAATCGGATTTTTTCGATTATCAATTTTTGATACTTATCAGATGCATTCCAATACTAAACTTACCCAAGAACACTCTCAGACGACACAGCAAGTACCTTCGTATGAAATTTTTAAAAAATCTGTCCAGCCGTTTCCGAGTTCATAGGGAATTTACTCATATGTACAAAGTTCCTTTTATATATATATATATATATATATATATATATATATATATATATATAAAGTGAAAGTGTGTGTGTGTGTGTGTGTGTCTCTCTCTCTCTCTCTATGTACATTTCCCTACACAATAACTCTGTCACTTTTCATTTTACAGACTCGAAATTTGATATACAGGGTAGTGAGATTTGGGAAAATCTTCGCAATCCATTTTCCGACAGAAATTTGGCTGTTAAGGCGCCAAAGTCCAACGATTTGACCTTTGAGAACTCTACCAAACTCCGACAATTTTGGGTACAAACAATTGAAATTTTAGATATAGGTTCCTTGGACATGGATCTAACTTAATAACTTGATTTGAGCCCAAAGCAATAAATGTTAAGGGGTCATAATAGGGGTCAAATTTTTTTTTAATTTGACCTCTGCGGTCTCTACCAAATTACTCAGACAATTTCTGGTCTAAACATTTGAAATTTTACATAAATGGTATACATATATAGGGCAAGTTTTTTAATCGGTTTGGATCGAAAGTTCTTAGTTACCAATATATAAATGTATGTATGTATTTATGATGTTTGCATGTCTGCCTTAAACTTTTGACAGAGGTGATGGATTTTTACAAGATCAGTATTGGTGTGAAGCTCGACCCTTCCAACGACAAATACCGTAAAATTAGCTAAAAACATTAATATCTTCACCTTCAACTGGGAACATTTCAACAGGGGGGGTCGCTTTTTTCACCGATATTTTCGAAAGTCATCCCTTCTTTTCGATTGTCTAGCCTTAATTTAAACCTACCTACGTCACTTCCGCAAAGACGTCAGGTTTTTTCCCCGTTCTTTTCCTCCTTTGCGGTACGGGTTCTTCGACCCTGCCTTCCTACTACCACTTTTTTTTTTTTTTGCTGAACACACACCTCCAAACATCCGGGCAACGCCGAGCACCCATGCTAGTAATATATATATATATATATATATATATATATATATATCAACACTATGTCTCTTTACCCATTTATGTTTTGGAAAGCGTCAACTATGTTACTAACCTTTTTAGGTGTGAAGATTCAAGAACAAGTTTGAGATGTTTGAATGAATACATATGAATTACATGTAAACATTTCTTTATCTCATTTGTTATACGCTTTTTCTCCCTGCACGACACACACATACACACACATGCACACACTTCATCATACTAAAAAAGAAATAGAAAAAACGTCTGAAAAAAGTACAAAATTTACAGCTTGATGTCTAATAAAATTTGCCAGTTGATTCCAGGTAATATTTTTTTTATCAAATAAAGGCGATCCGTAAAGATTCGCAGGATTGTTCTAGAAATGAAACACACCTGCACGATGAAAAAAAATAATTAAGATAATATGTTTCTAAAGAATTTGCTCTCATGGCAACTAACACAGAAGAAAATTAATAATGAACACTAGAGAATATAAGTTGACTGATTTTAAAATGTATAATTTAATTCCTTAATTCGGATAAAGAGAAATTGAATTTTACATATTGTTATGAGGACTTATCCCTTCACTTGTAATGAACTCTTCTAATCATTCTACCCCCCCCATATCGCCGAGTCTAATGATCTCCTGAGCAATTATCACGACCCAACGCAAGACTACCGACGGTCTCACAAACAGTAAGAAAATGTCCCCTTTTCTTTGTATTCACTGTTTTCTATAATATATTCTTTTCTACCTAAAACCGTTGTCCGTCTTTTTTATGACCCTTTCCTAAGGCCAAAAAATATATTTTATTAAAAAAAAAAACAACAACAAATGAAAAGAAAAACAAGAAAACAAGGAATGTATAAAATCTACAAAGAATATTAGAATATTAACCCTACCCTGACAGCAATTAAAAAGTGTTTTTTATTTTATTAAAAATATCGTTTAATTTAGATATGGAATAATTTTTCCAAGAAATAAAATTTGCAATTTAAAGATTAACACAATCTTGTTTTGTAATCCTAGCAATCTATGATTTGTCAAGGCCATCTTCAGAAATTGTCACAATGGTGTCAGTAATTGAAATATAGAAACACCTGCTTGAGGATGTAGGAGGATAATCGTCATTAAATGAAAATGACTTCTAAACTAATCTATCTCTGAAAATAAACTTCTAAACTAGTCTATCTCTGAAAATTGACTTCTAAAATAACCTATCTCTGAAAACTAACTTCTAAACTAGTCTATCCCTTAAAATTGATTTCTAAACTAACCTATCTCTGAAAATTGACTTCTAAACTAGTCTATCTCTGAAAATTGACTTCTAAACTAGTCTATCTCTGAAAATTGACTTCTAAACTAGTCTATCTCTGAAAATTGACTTCTAAACTAGTCTATCTCTGAAAACTGACTTCTAAACTAGTCTATCTCTGAAAATTGACTCCTAAACTAGTCTATCTCTTAAAATTGACTTCTAAACTAGTCTATCTCTGAAAATTGACTTCTAAACTAGTCTATCTCTGAAAATTGACTTCTAAACTAGTCTATCTCTGAAAATTAACTTCTAAACTACTCTATATCTGAAAATTGATTTCTAAACTAGTCTATCTCTGAAAATTGACTTCTAAACTAGTCTATCTCTTAAAATTGACTTCTAAACTAGTCTATCTCTGAAAATTGACTTCTAAAATAACCTATCTCTGAAAACTGACTTCTAAACTTGTCTATCCCTTAAAATTGATTTCTAAACTAACCTATCTCTGAAAATTGACTCCTAAACTAGTCTATCTCTGAAAATTGACTTCTAAACTAGTCTATCTCTTAAAATTGACTTCTAAACTAGTCTATCTCTGAAAATTGACTTCTAAACTAGTCTATCTCTTAAAATTGACTTCTAAACTAGTCTATCTCTTAAAATTGACTTCTAAACTAGTCTATCTCTGAAAATTGACTTCTTAACTAGTCTATCTCTTAAAATTAACTTCTAAACTACTCTATCTCTGAAAATTGATTTCTAAACTAGTCTATCTCTTAAAATTGACTTCTAAACTAGTCTATCTCTGAAAATTGACTTCTAAACTAATCTATCTCTGAAAATTAACTTCTAAACTAACCTATCTCTGAAAATTGACTTCTAAACTAGTCTATCTCTGAAAATTGACTTCTTAACTAGTCTATCTCTTAAAATTGACTTCTAAACTAGTCTATCTCTGAAAATTGACTTCTAAAATAACCTATCTCTGAAAACTGACTTCTAAACTAGTCTATCCCTTAAAATTGATTTCTAAACTGACCTATCTCTGAAAATTGACTTCTAAACTAGACTATCTCTTAAAATTGACTTCTAAACTAGTCTATCTCTTAAAATTGACTTCTAAACTAGTCTATCTCTGAAAATTGACTTCTAAACTAGTCTATCTCTTAAAATTGACTTCTAAACTAGTCTATCCCTTAAAATTGACTTCTAAACTAGTCTATCTCTTAAAATTGACTTCTAAACTAGTCTATCTCTGAAAATTGACTTCTAAACTAGTTTATCTCTGAAAATTGACTTCTAAACTAGTCTATCTCTGAAAATTGACTTCTAAACTAGTCTATCTCTGAAAATTGACTTCTAAACTAGTCTATCTCTTAAAATTGACTTCTAAACTAGTCTATCTCTTAAAATTGACTTCTAAACTAGTCTATCTCTGAAAATTGACTTCTAAACTAGTCTATCTCTGAAAATTAACTTCTAAACTACTCTATCTCTTAAAATTGACTTCTAAACTAGTCTATCTCTTACAATTGACTTCTAAACTAGTCTATCTCTTAAAATTGACTTCTAAACTAATCTATCTCTGAGAATTAACTTCTAAACTTGTCTATCTCTGAAAATTGACTTCTAAACTAGTCTATCTCTTAAAATTGACTTCTAAACTAGTCTATCTCTTAAAATTGACTTCTAAACTAGTCTATCTCTGAAAATTGACTTCTAAAATAACCTATCTCTTAAAACTGACTTCTAAACTAGTCTATCCCTTAAAATTGACTTCTAAAATAACCAATCTCTGAAAACTGACTTCTAAACTAGTCTATCCCTTAAAATTGATTTCTAAACTAACCTTTCTCTGAAAATTGACTTCTAAACTAGTCTATCTCTGAAAATTGACTTCTAAACTAGTCTATCTCTTAAAATTGACTTCTAAACTAGTCTATCTCTGAAAATTGACTTCTAAACTAGTCTATCTCTGAAAATTGACTTCTAAACTAGTCTATCTCTGAAAATTGACTTCTAAACTAGTCTATCTTGGAAAATTGACTTCTAAACTAGTCTATCTCTGAAAATTAACTTCTAAACTACTCTATATCTGAAAATTGATTTCTAAACTAGTCTATCTCTTAAAATTGACTTCTAAACTAGTCTATCTCTGAAAATTGACTTCTAAACTAATCTATCTCTGAAAATTAACTTCTAAACTAGTCTATCTCTGAAAATTGAATTCTAAACTAGTCTATCTCTTAAAATTGACTTCTAAACTAGTCTATCTCTGAAAATTGACTTCTAAAATAACCTATCTCTGAAAACTGACTTCTAAACTAGTCTATCCCTTAAAATTGATTTCTAAACTAACCTATCTCTGAAAATTGACTTCTAAACTAGTCTATCTCTTAAAATTGACTTCTAAACTAGTCTATCTCTTAAAATTGACTTCTAAACTAGTCTATCTCTGAAAATTGACTTCTAAACTAGTCTATCACTGAAAATTGACTTCTAAACTAGTCTATCCCTTAAAATTGACTTCTAAACTAGTCTATCTCTGAAAATTGACTTCTAAACTAGTCTATCTCTTAAAATTGACTTCTAAACTAGTCTATCTCTGAAAATTGACTTCTAAACTAGTCTATCTCTGAAAATTGACTTCTAAACTAGTCTATCTCTTAAAATTGACTTCTAAACTAGTCTATCTCTGAAAATTGACTTCTAAACTAGTCTATCTCTTAAAATTGACTTCTAAGCTAGTCTATCTCTGAAAATTGATATCTAAACTAGTCTGTCTCTGAAAATTGACTTCTAAACTAGTCTATCTCTTGTCAAGTCTTTATTTACTGTGCTTTCCCTCCAATCTACTTCTATCACTTCTTCCCTGAAGAAATCATGTAAAGAAAGAGACAAACTATAAAACTAAACAACTGAATCAGTATCAAAATATTGAAACAAAAATAAGCGCAAGTATTTTTGAAAAAAATGTATATTTTTGTGTTCGATATAAACTTCTTCTCCGCCTCCCACCACCTCTTGTCTCCCTCTATTTAATACTTTGAATGTGCGCAGAATCAACCAATCATGACAAGAAGGAGAAGAAAGCAACCTTACTAGAAATTAGTGGCCCCAATGATGTTAAGTTAAACAGGGGAAAAGAAAACGAAATACCAAGATCATGAAAAGAAATAGGAATCTTGGGAAGATCTCTATCATTCCAGTAATTATAGGAGCAACTTTACTCATGAAAAAGAATTTCAAAAACTATCTGGCAAATATAACTGATGAACCAAGTGCAAGGGAGATTCAAACAATTAGACTTAAGAGACGATTAGAATCTAAAAAAAATCTCTCAGTTTGAATATATGAGTTGGCAGGTGGATGTCTGGCATCCAGTAAGATACCGCATTTCCAGTTTTAACAAACTTATAAGAAAATTAAAAAAAAAATTTTTTAAATTGATCAATGGAGTTTATAATTGTCTTCATTGGATCATCTGTAGAAATTTTAATATCGAATGTCACAACAAGTCCTGGAAAGAAAAGTCATACAGCAATCCACTATGACTGTAATTCTTACAGGTATGCACCCAGAAAAATGGAGCTGTTAAAGTGACATATAGGTGACTGATAGGACAAGAAGGAAAAAGAAGCCAGCTTATTCGAAATTAGTGTCATTAATTATGCAGGGTTCAAAAGAGCTAAAAGAGAAAAGATAACTAAATGCCAAGGTTTTATGTACAACATGAAAAAAAAGGTGAAATCTTAGGAAAATCTCCATCATTCCAGTAATAATAAAACCAATCAGACTCCTGAAAAATAAATTACCTGGGGAATAAACCCGGTGAACCAAGTGACAGAAAGATATAAACAATTGCACTTAAATGGACCTTTGAATCTTTTTTAAAATATATATACGTTGAAATATCTGAGATAGCAGGGGAACGCCCAGCATCCAGTAGGATGCCCCATCGGCAGCTAGAACAAAATAATAAGGAAAGTAAAAATAAAAAATCAGTTTGGAATTACATCAGAAGAACCTTCATAAATTGTTTCTTAGCGCCATTAATCAGCTGTGAAGGTATAAATAAGTATGTTTAAAATACAACCAAATGATAAGGTTGTCATTTCAATTTCACAAATAAACTATACAATAAAAGAAATGTCAGTTACAAATATACTAAGCTTCGGGACAAGATCAAAGTGTAGTATCTGTTCTTCAGATGCTGCACTTCTATTTCTTGTTCTCTTTCGGTGGAGGAGAAATCCTTCACGACTGAGACAATTTTTATTTTTGTACCTTTTCTCCACGTTAAAAAACGGCCCTGGTGTCTAACTCTGTCCCGTGGGGAGGCATAGTAAATAGGTACAAAAATACTAAGCTCATTGTTGCACCATTTCAAGTGCTGTTGCTGCATAAATCTATATTTATATCATTCAATTAAAACTCTTTTTGCTATGGCGACTGACTAGATAAACAATATCAACAATATATAATTTACGGTTGACTCAAGCTACTTCTACTACTCCCACTATCTAAAAGATATACTATTCAAAAATATCAAGATCATCAGAGTTTTACTATTATAAACGGATTTTTTTGTAAAAACGTGATCGATAGGACTCAATTCTGTTATTGACGATGGTTTCTCCAATTCTTTTTAGAATCAGGTTGCCAATATTTCTAAGTAAACGGGAGCTATGGAGGTCACTGGATTCGAACTAAGCAACGCAGCACAATGTTAATTGTCTGTATTTTTGAGATGAGGTGTTTTCATTTATTGAGATTGTCGGTTGGTTGGTTGGTTGGTTGTTTTACGGCATATCAACCCTTTTCAGGTTATTTAATGCCGAATCCAAAGATTTTGAAGAAAAAATTTTTTAATAGAATATATTTGTTGTTTTCAAGTCGGTTTCTATTTAACCCATAGTTGGGACCCTAACAGGTACTACCACTCCGGGTCAGAGCGGATCTGGGAGCAATGGCAATTAAAGGGTGGCTCCACACTCCGCAAAGCCCGCAAACTGGGGCCTCACCACTGGATATAGTTTAAGGTCATATCCAGGACCTGAGATTGTCGGACTAACTTCCTCATCTTGGTTGTTATAGTCACAACGTTTCGGCCGTTTTTCCCTCCGGCCTTCATCAGGTGTTATGTATCGAACTGGGGAACGTAATAATAAAGGGTTGGGTTCGAGACTCCTAACAAACGGTTCCCCAGTTTGATACAAATCACCTGATGAAGGCCGGAGGGCAAAACGGCCGAAACGTTGTGACTATAACAACCAAGATGAGGAAGTCAGTCCGACAATCTCAATAAATGTAGCACAATGTTGTTAATGTATGTTGATATCTACTAGCCCAGAGTGGATTTCCAATAGATATTAATGAAAGTAAGTGTTGGATGGTTCGTTTCTGCAGCACTTATATCCAAGCAGCCATTACCTAATTCTATCTTGGCTTGCTAACATTAAAAAAAAACAAAACTCTTGTATGTTTTCCTTTTTTTCGTTAAGCAACATAACTTTCTGGGTTTTAGTTATGACTCGAAGTCTGTTAAATAGCAATCGCTTGAAGCAATTCTTCAGCCAAATGAAAGTCACAACACTTACTTCACCTCTTTTAGTTCAGTGCCAATAATTTAAAAAAAAAAGAAAAAAAAAGAAACTTAAAAAAAAAAAATTCCAATCATTTAAGGAACTTTAAGAAAACCCTTCCATAAAAGTAAACGGTATTGAAAGTAAGTACAAACTATTATTTCCAATTTTTTTTTTTTATCAGCACACTCAGGGGAGAATTGCCAAGAATCTGACAATCAATAACCAATTTTGATTCAACCCTCGCATCATTTTCGTTTTTTACTCAACTTCATTTCTTTATAAATCTCATTTTTCATTTGAAGAAATATCTATCGATCATCATAAATTAAAAAGAAGAAGGCTGATGATGCAAACATGATGATGATGATGATGATGATGATGATGATGACGAGGAGGAGGAGGAGGAGTTAACTCTTTTCTTATATGTTTCTGAAATTTTTAAATGCGGACTAGTTATTCGTATTATTTGGATTCTTCAGACTACTGTCCTTACCTAAAGTCGGGCCTATCGGTGGGGCATTAGAATACGCCGACTGCCCCCCCCCCTGCAGAGGGTAAAAGTCCCTCAATGGGGGTCCTGGATATGACCTTAAACTATATCCAGTGGTGAGGCCCCAGCTTGTGGGTTTTGGGGAGTGTGGAGCCACCCTTTAATTACCATTGCTCCCAGGTCCACTCTGACCCGGAGTGTACGTACCTGTTAGGATCCCAACTGTGGGTTAAATAGAAACCAACGTGAAAACAACAAATATATTCTATTAAAAAAATTTTCTTCAAAATCTTTGAATTCGGCATTAAATAACCCGAAAAGGGTTGATATGCCGTAATACAAAAACAACCAACCAACTTACCTAAAGTATCATTTTCACAACGTTTTGGTCGATGTAACCTTCAGACTTCTTCAGGTGTGTCTTATCGAACTTGGGAATGTTTGTGTCAAACTCAGAAATTCGGTAAGGACACGTGTAGAGTACTTAAAAAAATCAATTGTAAAAGTGATATTCTCCTGAAGGTTCAAGGTTCGATTCTCAGCGTGGGCGACTGAAAAATACAATTATGAATTACTTAGGACCTATATCCAGTCATATCTGACGGAACGAGGGCATGCTACCCCCGTTAAGTAAATAAAGAGTTTCATTCGAAATTCCGTCCAAATTCCCAAATTCGACAGAAACCCTCACAAGTTTTTTTTTTTTTTTCATTCATATTAAGAGTTACAGGGATGTTCATCTTTTCTTTACTTCTTCACCAAGAGGTAAGACGCATGGTTACGTGTGAGTTTGATGAAAGTATTTCTGTAGAAAGAACTGGATTCGAACTTTACACCCCCAGGTTTTCAGTCCGTATCACTTACCGCTTAGCTAACATCACCCATTAACATGATTTAACATTCACAACAGTTTTGTATTTTTTTACTTTAACGTAAACTCAATTTTTAATCTTATGTTTTTGTCATTTAAAAAATCGTATCCGTCAATAATTTTTTGATAAAAATTTACAATATAATTTCTTTATTTAACAGAAAGATTAACAGAGACACCCAATGTCTTTTGAGAATAATAATAGATTTTAAATATGAGAGTAAAGTATATGAAACTTTAATTCCAAATCAGCTCTTCCTTCTTTTATTTGTATTTGACAGTTGCATTGATGTGAACAAGTATTGCGATGCATGTCCAGCAATGCTGAAATGCATGTAAACGATAGTGTGATGGGGAAAAATATCTGATTCGGAATTTAACCATCCAGAATTCGATTTCTCCACTTTGAAAAGTAATTGTCTCTAAAAGAAAAAGTTCAAGTTGAAATTACAAACAACTTAAATTTCTAGAGCAGTTATAACTAGGGTTAGAACAACAGCATATTCTTTTTATTATTTTAACTCTCGAGTGTGTATCCATTGATATCTTATATGCTTTTATATGGTTCTCGGTTGATTAACTGTGTCTAACTGTGTCGGGCTGTGTCAGATATATACTCGAGAGTCCAAACAATGATAAGAATATGCTGTTGTCATAGCCTTAGATATGATTACTTCATTTCATAGACTCACTGGTCAGTCAGTTTTTATGTCCAGTAACATAACAGTCAACAATACTCAAGTGATCTCTGTGTGGCTCAAATAGAATTTTTGTTTGATTTCTAAGAAAAAGAAGATTTAGTATTTGAGCCAGCTTACGAACTGGTTGTAGAACTTGCTTGTTGGCAGATGTGTTCATTTTGTCAGGCTTAGAGTTCTGATTGCAAGTCTATCATTTGTAGAGAAAACACGTTTTATTTTAAACCTTGTTTGGAAACTCGGTTCTATAATTTTATTTGAGAGAAAAATCTAGTTGTTACAACAATGATTGAGACCGCATTATTTACACTACTATAACAATTTGGACGGAGACAATGAACTGATGATCACAAGCTAAATAGTAAATGCACACAAATGCAAGTTCATTTTCAATGTCTGCATACACGTGTGATTTCTGAGCAAAACATTCATAAAATTTAATGCTGTTGTTACTAATCAGTGTTGTTTATATAATTTTAGATTTATCGTCATATAAGAATGTGCCAGCTATTTTATTTTTCGGCCTTCTTCTGGTCTCTGTTTTCAGAGTTGATAAATTTCTGGGAATTTCGAACCGGACCTTTTGTTGGGTCAAAATTATCTCCCTTGGAGATATTTCGTTTTAAAGCTAAAAAGCACAACTGTTGCGAGAGTATGTACTCTCGTCCCCCAAATGGTGGTAAATTTAGAAACGACACTCTTCTATAAGTGTAACTTCCAAAGTGTATTGAGGTCTGTTTGACGCTCTCCTGTTTAGCATACTTTTTAAACCATAATAGGTTATATTTTTGATCGAGTCACCGCACTATCTGGCAATAATGAAGAAACCTGTTATATCTTGATAAAGGAATACAATAGATAAAGCGCAACCAACAGGAAGAGTAAAATGTTTATTTCCATCAAGAGTACAATAATGAATAGACAGGTTATCTTTTCATTCATGAACGATCAATAAACCAAACAAAATAAAAGTCTTTATACGTACACGTGGGCATTCATAAATGCTGGTCTTTATCGCCTTGTCTAATGCTGTTCCGTGTGTGAATGTGGACGACTCGTCTGTTTAACTAACACAAATACAACTTCTCGAACTTAAAAGATACAAGTAAGACGTTCGCTGAGTTTCTTCATAGTTCTATTGGAAAGAATGAACTTACATAGATCAAGAGAGATAGAGAGAGACCAATTAATCAATAATTATTTCCTTCTTTAACTTTCTAACTTGAGAATTGAGAGATGCAATCGGACAGAATCCTCAGTAACATTCTCTAAGATGATCAATTCTCTACAACATTCGTGTGTCAAGTTTGCATGTTCCCGACAGGGAGACTAATTTGAAAACCCCTGTTTCTCTCGGTCGAAAACGTGACGTCATGTCATATCCTCATATCGTTCGACTCCTGTTTTTTCTACAAAGTTTAACCTCTTGCTCTTTGCTTCAACTGATGTTACCCTCTCTGGATACAAGGTTATCGTGACATGCACTAAAGATGAACCTTATTGAAATTCACACTAGCTAACTTAATTGCTACTTAATTAGGGTGTCTAATATGTAAGAGACAGACATAAATAAGATATTACTAATGTCTAAAGCAAAAAGTTTGTCAATGTAGTGTTCACTCTATAATAAGTCCATATAGAAAAAAAGAACAATAGAACCAACGAAAACAATCCGTATTTTTCGTTTTTATGCCTTTTTTCACGATAACCGACGCTTACATTAACGTAGAAAGATAAACGTGTCCAAACACTAAGTAATAAATATTATATTAATGAGAATTCATCAACGTTTTTCTCTTGAAGACTAATTTTCTATATATTTTAATAACAGAAAATGCATGCTAAATATTATTTAGTTCTGGGATTAAATTATGTCCGAAATAGTTCTGTTTTGATTGTTCTAATTAGTCATGATTTTTAATTAAATGAAAAGTCACACCATCACTCTATGTTAATACAACCACTCTCTAATAATTATTTTATGTGAAAAAGAATAACACCTTTTTCTGTGTGACTATCTAATTCACATACATGTATCTTTGTTTACTTTTATATAAGCATTATATAGAATAGTCATGCGCTTAAATAATAATAATAATAATAATAATAATAATAATAATAATAATAATAATAATGTAGTTATGAAAAAAAAACTTAGCAGGCAAAAAGAATGAGAATCTACATGAACTATCAGAAACTGAGAGTAGAGAGTGCTAGGTTGTGGAATAAGAAAGCTTGCATCGTGCCAGTTATCGTAGGTGCGCTTGGCTCAATTTCAGATGATCTTGAGAGACAGTTGAACTCCTTAGATATCAAGTACAACATCACCGTACTCCAGAAGTCAGTTCTGCTTGACACAGCAAAAATCTTATGCCAGTTGCTTTCCATCTAATTAACCCTTTGACTATGTTCACTAGCTTTGGTGTAAAACCCCGCACTTGAGTGAAAAAAAAACCCAAAAAACGGTGCAATATTGTTAAGTTAACGAACATCATCATCATTATCATCATCATCATCATAATAATAATAATAATAATAATAATAATAATAAGCAGAACCAATGGAAAGTCCACGGTAGTTAAAAAACTTTGAAAGACATCATAAATAAATTATAAATAAAATTAATAAGAATAAAGTAAAACAAATAATGAATTTAAAAAATTTTAGCAAATCTTTTTTTAACCTTTTACAGCTAAAAAGAATTGCTTTAAAAAATTAGATTTTTTTTCAATGAAAATTCAACACACAATACATTGTTTTTCTTTTCTGAATATTTTTCGATATAAATTATATAAGAAGCATGTGTCAATTTACTTGCACACTTTAAAATTTTTAAAATAAACTACAAAAAACTTAGTCTCCTCTCAACGTGACTTTTTTATATTATAAAATAACATAGCCAATTTGAAATCGTAAACAGACAGCCATGTTTTTTTTTTTTAATTTTCGGAGAGGAAATGGTTTTAATGATTTTAACTAATATAGAGTGACTATAAAGGGATAATTTATTTCTCATTAAATAATGTTTGCGATTATTATGTTTTAGTGACATTGGACGTATAGGCAAGTACATTAATATTTAGATAATAATAATAATAATAATAATAATAATAATAATAATAATAATAATAATAATCCAGCTTCTGACCCAATCTCCAACAACTTGGTGTTGGTATCTTCCAAATAGTTACGTAATTAGCTGAAGCGATTAGCCAATCAGCTGTCATAACTAAACGATTGTGTTCGTATTTACCTCTGACTACTGCACCTATGTACGTTACTTTGTATTAACGCTCATTCGCGCACTTTTATTTCGTTTCTATAACAACATGGGACGTTGCATTTCTTGTTTAGGATTCAGGTTTCCTAATTGTTTCCTTTGCATAGTTACATTATATGTATCTTCTTTTAATCTCGAAATCAGCATGCAACACCGACAAATCGTAAATATCTTTTAGACGTTATATTTTAACCAATTGTTTCCTTGTATATTTTATTTGTCAACACCCATGCCGCATTTGTCCATACAACAATATGACATAAACAATGATTAACACGTGTGCTGGGAATAATATATTTGCACACGAATGAAGTGAAAATGATGACGTGAATACCAAATATTCGTACTTTATGTTTGTATTTTATTCGTATTTTCTTTACATTCTTGGTAAATTTGTGTAAATATTGAACCAACCCTTTTGTTTGATAAGAATAATCTCCGTTGGAGTTATTCGATTTCAACACAAGAAAGAACAACTGCTGCGAGAGTATGTACTCTCGTCATCCACGTGACGATCGATTCTAAACGAGACTATCTTTTAATATTACTACATTTACAATGTATAGACGTCTGTTCAGCAATCTGCTGTTTAGCATACTGTTTAAACAATAGTACGTTATATATTAATCGAATCAAGGGTATTTTTTATCGTGACGCCATCACTAGATGGGTTGCCTACCACGGCTTAAGAGAGACCCATCTACCTTTAAGAGAAGGATAGACCACGCCAGTTTCTCAACCTGGTATTTTACCTCGCGGTACATACAGCACCTCACCTTCCCAAATGGTCACCCATCTGGTACTGGCCAGGCTCGACGTTACTTAACTTCGATGATCTAGCGAGAACCAACCGATTGTGCCGTATTAACAACCAACCAATTAAGATTCAATTTTACAAGCCGTTTTTTTTTTTTGTTGTCTTTTTTCCCCCGTCTGTGCAACTTCATATCTTCACGGAACATCATTATGTAACGCTGAAAAATTGTAAATAATCTCCAGTTGTAAAGCAACTTTTTCATTTCATATGTTTTCAGACATGTGTGTCATGTTTGATGATACAACGACAAGATTATACAAACAATGGTTGCCATGTGCACGGAGAATAATGTATTCCCACACGCGTGCACGTAGAGAAATGATACGCTTTTATTTAATCCGCTGGGGTAGACTGTCATTTTCTTAGGCCTCATCAGTCATTCGCAGGAATTCAGTTTGATATTCTTGGAAGAAATTATCAAAAGACATCTGAAGAAAAGCAATAAAGACGAGTACATAACAATCATGACGGTAAAAATTGTCCTAAATTTGTAAATAATGGAAAATAAAACAGCACTTCTCCACAGAAGACGGTAGACTACAACAGCCGAAACATATCTTTAATACAAATCTCACCTGTCTGTTTAAATGTATGTATGTATGTATGTCTAAAACTTTTGACAGAGGCGACGAATTTTCACGAGATTGGTATCGTTTTGAAGCTCGACCCCTTCGGACGGCAAATATCGAAAAATTGGCTAAAAAAATTAATTCCTTCACCCTCAACTAAGCACTTTTCTCCAGGGAGGGGTAGCTTTTTTCGTCGATATTTTCGAAAGTCATTCCCCGTTTTCGATTGCTTAGCCTTAATTTAAACATTCGCCACTTCAGGTTTGGCGATGGACGCAACAGCAAAGACGTCACGTTTTTTTTTTCACGTCCTTTTCCTCCTTCACGGTACATGTTCGAGCCTGCCTCCCTACTACCACTTTTTTTTTTTTTTTGCTGAACACAGTCCTCCAAACACTCGGGAAACGCCGGGCACCGAGGCTAGTTAATAATAAAGATAACAGTGCAAAATCTATATAACATTGTTGTAGTGTATGTTGGAAAACAGTCATGTCTAACAAAGAGAATGGTGGGAGAAAGACCATCAGTCCTTGTGAGAGTCTCAGTAAAGACAATGCTTTTTTGAAAAATAGTCCAATATAAAATTAATAATGAAGCTATGGGTTTCAAAGATAAGTAACTTATTTTTCTTCCCTTTCTACGAAGGCTGGAGAATACAACAGTCAAAATGTTAATATAAGAGTCATGATAAGGATTACTTATGGGATCGTTCACAAATACTTGGCGATATTTGAAGATAATTATATTTTAGATTGTAGTGAAGCAGTCTCATGGAAATGTGTTCCACAGATGGGAACCCGTTGCAAAGAAACTCTGACCATAGAAATTCTACCTGACGTTAGGCAAATAAAGAAAGAAGGGAAAGTTTTTTATGTAGTAGTTGTGGAACGAGTACTTGCTGTGAATATTTTATGAGAATGAACGAGATTGGATTTCAGTCAAGAACCTTCCATGAAAATAATGATAGAATAGAGAAACTAATGGCTTCTCTTTTGTGATAAAGAAGCTGCAAGAAATAGAATTTGGAATCAATTTTAAATTAATAATGCTAAAATCTGATCAAATCTTTAATTTCAAATATGTATTTTCATCCCAATGTTTATCTTGAATTCAAAAATGCCGTCACTCCTCGTTCGGTCGCTATCTCATTTCACATGTGTAATCAGATTGCTTCAGGGTGATTGAAGAAGGCAGGATATTTAATAAGTATTATAACCTAGATCAAGCATGTCAAACATATGGCCCACAGGCTGCATGTGGCCTGTTACAAGCTTATTTGCGGCCCACACGAACAGCAACTTTGAAAAAGTGTGGGGAAGGAAAACATCAAAATACGAGGGGATGTCAGAAAAGTAGTGAGAATTTCTTATCTATCCTTTTTTTAAGAAAGTCTTTGTTTTTTTTATAGACACTACGTTTTTCAAGTTATTACTTTTTTATCAAAACGTTTCAGGCAGAAAAATGATCAAAACTCGAGAGAGATTTACAATAATTCATGTGAAAACTTTTCAGAGAACTAGGTTGCCTAAGCATCACTTGTCATCTCTGATAAAACTCGGAACTGTACAGAAATTTCAGATTGTCAACAATAAGAGGTGTTAAGCCTCGGGAAAAACATGAAAAGTGTTTGAATATGTATCCATTTATGTGCGCAGCATTCCGATACAATTGAACTATTAACTTAAATTTTTATTACATTAAAATAAAGGACACATTTATATATAAAACTAATTTCTTTCATTATATATATATATATATATATATATATATATATATATAATCGCATTGACACACCGGTTCTCATCGGATCACCAAAGTTAAGCAACGTCGAGCCTAGTTAGTACCAGATGCATGACCATTTGGGAATTCTATGTGCTGTATGAGCTCTCCGCTTATCTCGGCATTTCTTTCCAGTCGTCCTGTACACACTTCATTGCCACTGGTCTCAAAGCAATGTCGACTAAGGAGAGGTGTGGTTGGAGATTGCACACGTCCTGTCACAAAAATGACATGCGCAGGCACCCCTCATGGGTATCCATAATCTGTCAAAGACTAAAGGAGCCCTATATATATATATATATATATATATATATATATATATATATATATATATATATACTAGACTACCCGTGACTCGCTGGGTCAGTATGTTATATTAGCTATGGAATTCATGTATGAGCGTGACACTTGTGATGTAAAGAAAATAGGGTTTTTTTTTGACATAACGGAAGTATTTCTATGAAAGTATATGAAAATGAAAAATCACGTACAGATCACTCAAACATGAAGAAAAGAATTCTCCCTATTCGCGTAAAGTTACCTATTTTTCTGAATAATCGCTCAAAAATCGAAAATTAAACATGATTTTCCTATAAATCGAACACCGACAAAAGTCAGTTAGCAGCAAAAACGCACATGAACCTACCGATGAGAAATATAAGAATGAAAAACCTATACTGGAATCCTTCAACCAAGTTATAGAAACTTAAAATCTAAAAAAAAAATTATTAATAAAACCTGAAGCAAAAAAATAAAATAAAACTAACACTGAAATAGATTAGTAAATGTGTCAACAAATTCACGGTTCTCACAACTATTTTGTATCTAGAAATGTAAAAAAAAATAAAGGGAGGAAGGAAGGAAGGAAGGAAAAGAGACGGATAGAGAGTAGTAGTAGTAGTAGTAGTAGTAGTAGTCTTGGCTTTACTACAATTGTTCCTATGTTTGTCAACGGGTTAAAGTTGTTTAGTTGTAAGAAAATAGCGACAGTATAGTTGTAATAAAGAATAGTTGCAAAACACCCCCACTCTTCCCATGTTAAATAATAATTTCGAAATAATAACGTTAATATTTCAGTGCGCAGGTCAAAATCGATTTGTGTTTATTTGTTTATGTTGTTATGGGTTAATGTTTATGCGCGCATGCGCAACCGGATGCCGTAAACCGGAAAGTGGGTTACATCACTCATTACAAAGTCATTTGAGTTTTATAATTATATATATATATATATATATATATATATATATTGGCGGGTAGACTGCACATACTTTTGTACTTGCATTCTTGAATAGGACTAAATTATTGCATGTTTCTAAATAAAAAGAAAAAACATTCAGAATTACGTGTTATTAAATGATTATGACTGCGACATCCTGGACTAATTTATTTTATTTATTTTTAATTTGAATTAATTTCGATTTTGGAAAGACCGACATTTTTTTTTTTTTAATTAGATAAAATCTCAGAAAGTTTAATTGGTCTTCACCGATTCAATTGGTCTTTTTAGAAGATAATTTTGTTCACATTAAATCCCTTTTGTTTAGTTAACGTTGGTTGATGAAGCATCCAACCATGTTTAGCTCTTTCTTCCAATTTCAAACGATAGTTTATAACATGCTCATTTGATTTTAGATAAAGATTCGTAATCTGACTTATTTCTCTTATTTTGGATATTGTCCGTCCCGAGGATTGACTCTTCACAAATAATTGATTATAATTTAAAACCTATATCCATTGCGCAATGCTCATGCATAATTACTTACTGATCATCGATTGAATGAGAAAAAGCTGCCTCTATTGCTGACAAACTGACTCCAGTGTCTCTTGTGGAGCTCTGAGCATAACATGCATAATCTAAATGGTAACGTGACATATGTCAAACACATATGAGTAGACGTCGTGTTTGGTATGTGACTAAGATTAATTTGATAATTTAGAATTGGAGACTACAGTTTAAATTGCAGATTGTTTTTAGGTTTAAGAATGTATATTAAGAAATTTATCAAAAACAATTGCTGGCGTTTGGTAGCAATCGAGAAAAGAGATTTGACAATCGAAGTAAGGGTTTGATGAGTTGGATGTAAATATACAGCAGAGTGTTTGCAAAGGAACGCCGACATTTTATATGCAATAAATTTTAAGTTGTATAAAAAAAAATAATTTCTGGTTTCCGATTTGGAAAGGACTAAAGGACAACATTACTTGTGCATAATAAAACAATATGGTTGGTTGGTTGTTTTACGGCATGTCAACCTTTTCGTGTTATTTAAGGCTGAATCAAGTTATTTTGAAAATAGCATTCATGTTGCATCGAGTTATTTTGTAGAAGGTTTTTATTATTCAAGTTCTTTGTATCTTCAATCATTAGTTTGTAGTGTTTGGTTTGGTTGTTTTATAGTAGATTTTATCGTTTTCTTCCCTACTCTGCAGAACATGAATGAGTTTTGCAATGGGAGAGGGAAAAGGATAACAGTATAAATGTTTGGTACATTTTAAGTTAGGAAACAAGTCAGAAAGCGGGAGAGAGAGAAAGAGAACAGGGAAATGGGAAGAAGGAAAAGGGGAAAGGTGGATTGCTTTTATTTCTGGTTTTGCAGAACATAATTTAATTTTACAAAAGGAAGCAGAAAAACAAAAATCATCAATGTCAGGTGCATTTCGTCTCAGAAATCCAATATCTTTAGACAGCCTGATCTGGTAGCACCAGAAAACAACATGGACAATACGTATTATTTGGACTATTGAGACTACTGTTCTCATCTGAGATGTTATTCTCACAACGTTTCGGCCAAGGAAATCTCTTATCTTCTTTATGCACATTTTGTCCAGCTCGGGAATCTCTACATAATTTAAAACAAAATCCTTTAAGCCATAAGAATAGCTTTCTCGCATTCAATCAGCGATGATCAGTTAGAAATCTTAAATAATTATACATGAAAATTGGGGCAATGGATATAAGTAATTAATATAAATAATAATCAGTTCTTTCTGACAGTTGAAGGTCGAAGGTTCAATCCCCAGGGAGGGTGATGTTAAAATAATACACATTTTTCAAATTAACCATCTTTATCGAAAGAAAAAAGATTAAACGTTATCAACAATCGTTTAGAACTGGATGAACTAAACATGATTGAATGTTTCATAAATTATTTTAAAATCTTCTATCTAATATATAAAAGGCAAAATATGTGTGAGCAAAACTTCTGAGAGACACGTCAGAACGTGACAAAATTGGTATCTTTACAAATATCGCTGTCTCGGATGACATATATCGAACAATTGGCCAAAAAGATTAATTCTTTCACTGTCAACTGGACTGTTATCTGCAACGAGGGGTCAATTTTTACCGTCGACATTTTAAGAAGTCATTCAAGCCTCGCATGAACGACCTCGGATAAAACAGGTTACTTCAAACGCCCGTGACGTCACAATCGCGGTGGGCGCATCGATAAAACCGTTTGCTTTTTTTTTCACCTTATTTTCCTCTTGCGCATTACGAGTTCGAGCCAGCCTACTGCTCCAATTTTTTTTTCTTTTTTTTGCACTCGCTACTTGCTGCTATTTTGAGTTGTTTTAATTAATTTATTTTTTTAGGGCTTTGATTGCTCAACCAACCCCCCTTACACACACCTCGAAAAACCCGGGCAACGCCGGGCAACTAGCCTAATAACTAATAAAAGGGATTTAATTTGAACAATATTATTTCCTAAAATGATGAATTGAATTAGTGAAGACCAATTAAACATTTTCAGGTTTTACTTAGTTAAAAAAAAAAAAAAATAAAAAAAACTTTCGGTCTTTTCAAAAGCGAAATTCATTCAAGTTAAAAAGAAATAAAATAAATGAGGCCAGATAATCAATCTAAATTTTTTTGATTAAATCAATACAATTAAATGTTATTGATCTTTCATTTTTTCCAAAAGTATTGACGAGAAAATAAAAAGAGAATTCGATCTCATTAACAAATTCATTCCATATGCATTAACTTTTAGAGTTAATTAATCTCGGTTATTCGTGTCAACTTTAATGAGCCATGAATACATTCCATTCGAAGAACATTTTTTTATATAGAAATTACTCCAGACAAGACATGAAGCAATTTGATGTAAACAGCTAAAAATACTACTCCAAAGTCCAAAAACTATCCAATGATATCCAATGAAACATACATATATGTTTGTACGCACGTTATGACCTTTTACATATATTTATGTTCGTACGTACGTTATCACTTTTCACATATTTATGTATTTATGTTCGTACGAACGGTATCACCTTCAACACACATTATCATCTTAACACACGTTTGTTTGCACATGCATTATCACCTTTCATACACATTTATGTTTGTACGTGTTATCTCTTTTTACACATATTATGTTGTTAGATGGATATATTCCTACCCAGCATACAGCAGTTCTTCCCCTTTGTCAGAAACATCGCTCATGGTGTATAAGGACTAAAGGAAAAAATAAGGAAGAGAGAGTTACGAAGCTGCCGAAAATACACTCCTAGTTTATTTTCTACTGTCCTAACTCTTTACATAAATAAGAACGATGTTGTTAAGATATGTCCCTGTAATCACTCAGTTAGCAATGAAAATCCTATTTAAAGCTTAACCGAAATTTATTTTAAAGTGGAGCATAATTAATTGAGTTTTTCGTAAACATGACTTGATGTAACTAAATTTAATTTTATTTTAATAAGCTTCTAAGATTGACTTCCATTCCTGATCTAAAATAGAAGACATATATCCATCTCTCATCTCATCTCCGACGTCTTTCAGGATGCTTCACCACCAAATCTACACGACTTCTTCAGTTCTCTCGATCTTGCATGATAGTTTGCAGGTTCCGAACACTTTCCAATTCTGTGTCTTGTAGCAGGTTGTCAATGTAGATCGTTCTTCTTCTACCACGGTTTGGGTGTCCATCTGTTGGTATCCATAGAACTAGCTGGCCAGCTTTCTCTTTGCTGTGTCTCATGCAGTCACCGGCTACTCTTATCCTTCTCTGCTATACTTTCAGTGATACTGGTGGTAGGTCACCATAAAGCTGATTTGCTGCATGGCTCCTCCATGATGTATTGAGGGCCATTCTGAGCATCTGTGTGTAACAGCCATCCAGTCTCTTCTTCAGTGCATTTATAAGAGTCTATGCCTAAGCATCATAGAGAAGGACTGTTCCTACTGTGGCAACAAAGAGTCTTACTTTCAACTGAGAGACTGGATGACCGTATCTTCCTCAACTTGTGACATGCACTCCATGCCAGTGCCTTTTTCACTTCAAAATCTTTTTCAGTGCTCTCTGGCCATGCTCCAAGGCAATTGAAGTTTTTGACAACATTGAGCAGAGTCCCATTAAATGCTTTCCCTGCAATTGAGTCGATGTGTTTGAAGGCCTGTATCTCTGTTTTCTTGGCATTGCAATACAAACCCACCAACCTGTTTTTAAAGTTGATAGAAAAAAGTTGGACCATTCCAACACCCTAGAATATACCCGACTCCTGGTACAATCTTCTACATATATGAGGTCATTCAAAGTTAGAGTATCAAATCTAAGGATGTGCTACTCACAACACTTTTTTCTTGCCTTGACAGAATCGACTTTATAATCTAGTGGAGTGTGGTCTTTCTGTCATCACCGGCCCCTTTCTCACAAAAGAATCATTGCTGGTCTTTCTCTAATTTATCGTTATTTCTATGGACGGTTTGTTAACATTGAACTTGAAAACGACCATGATGTAGTCAACTAAGAAGCAGCCTCGTGGTATTATGTTCCAGAGACGGGTAGTTCTTGGATACCGATGGATAGAGCCTCTTCTAGATGCATCTAAAATAAGATGAATTAAGAGAATTGGCTCTATGATAATAAATACGAAATCTGCATGAATTAAAATATATTTTAACATACTTTATGACGGGCACTCAAGTATTGAATAACGTTTCAAATTTTAATTTGTTGTTCTACAAAAACAAAAACAATAATTTCCTTTACAAAAATCTAAACCAAAGACTATGAATAAATATAATACTTGTAAAGTATATATTATTCTAGAACCAATTCTCTATTGATAATTATATTGTATCCAATATATAGTAATGGTTTCAAAAGTTTTTAAAAAATGACTTGGTTACCATCAGTTAGAATTGGAATCAAAGCATAGAGGTCGCCAGCCTTATCTGTAACCATCTATACTATGTCCATATGCATAGAAATCCTTGCAAAACCATGTTGTAAAACGTATATGTGTACATAGAAATAACACGTTTAGTACACTTGCCAAAGTCAATGCTTTTTTTTTTTTAAATTTTGAGACCTTAGCAGCAATTTTTACCGGTTAAAAACCAAATCGAATTTTTTCCATAGGTCTAAATCCCCTACATATCAAATTTCAAGTCTTTAGACGAAAATTTTACAGAGGAGTTTGGTAGCGACCTATCGTACACACACAAACAAGGTCACTAGTACATACATCAATACATCATCTTCATGAATTAAAACATAATATTTATGCATATTTTATAGCCGCGAGCGTGCCAGTATTATTTAATAAGTTTGAATCAGGTCCCATGCGAGTTACGTCTTTCCTGGCGTGTCATGCTATTTCTTATATTTTTTCAATTTGACAATGTGACAACTAATAAAAAAAAGTATATTTACAGCTAAGAATTATATTTGGATTAGAAAAATTATTAGTTAATCCGTTGTCAACAATAAGTATGCTTAATATTAAGTTGAAGAAAAATGCATGTATCACAATTCTATGTTTAGAAATCGAACGTGTAGACAACAGTAAAAATGTTTCTATGTTTTTGAGATGAGGATTGATTGATCATATTATTTGGATTATTCAGACTACTGTTCTCACCTTGAGTATTATTTTTACAATGTTTCGCCCGATGTAACCTCAGACCTTCTTCAGGTGTACCTGGTTCAGCTTGGGAATTGCATGGAATTTTGAAGGAACACTTTATTTACTCAATGGGGTAGTATGCTCTTGTTCCCTCAGTCATGATCGCGTAGAAGATGTAATTTACAATGGTATTCTGAGTATCGCCTGCACTGAGGATGGAAACAGTGGAATAATGGATGAAGTAGTTAGGAAAATTCAGTTATAAATGACACTCTGGTGGTTGAAGGTTCAATCTTCAGTGCAGGCGATACTAAGAATATAATTGCAAATTATTTAAAGCTTCTACATAGTTATGACTGACGTAATAAGAGCATGCTATCCTCATGGATTAAATAAATTCTGTGCAGATTCCCTTGTTCAACAAGATACATCTGAAGAAGGGCGGAGGTTATATCGGACGAAACTTTGTGAAAATGACACCAGTAGTCCGAATAAACCAAATAATATGAAAACAGTTTTTAAAAAGCCAGAATCATAAGTTTAGTAATAAAAAGTCCAAGATGACAAACCTATAAAGAAATTGGAACCACAAATCCAACATTGTATAAGACTGAACTGATTTCTGCTGATCACAAACCCAAAATCAGTACCAGTTATTAAAAAAGCAATCACCTTTCTGGGAAAGACTCATCTTTTATATCGGTCCCGATATTCGTATTATTTGGATTCATCAGACTACTGTTCTCATCTTGAGTGTGATTTTCACAGTGTTTCGGTCGATGTAACCTCCGACCTTCTTCAGGTGTATCTTGTTGAACTTGGGAATTTGGATGGAATTTCGAGCGGAGCCCTTTATTTACTTCACGAGGGTAGCGTGCTCTTGTTCTGTCAGCCATGACTGAATAGAGGTCTTAAGTAATTCGCAATTGTATTTTTCGGTTGCCGACATTGAGGATTGAACCTTCAACCTTCAGGAGAATATCACTTTTTACAATTGATTTTTCCGAGTTCTCTAACCACTGCTCCTCTATCCAGCCATGGCTGATGTAACAAGAGCATGCTACCCTCGTGAAGTAAATAAAGGGTTCTACTTGAAATTCCGTCCAAATTCCCGAGTTGAACAGAAACATTCTCGAGTTCGACAAGATACACCTGAAAAAGGTCGGAGGTTACATCGACCGAAACATTGTAAAAATCATACTCAAGATGAGAACAGTAGTCTGATGAATCCAAATAATACGAATATCGCAGTTCTCATCTCAAAAATTCAGAAATGATCACGATAGTTAAGGATGAAAAAAAAATGGCACAATTTGAATTATTCGTAAAGAGATAAATATCTATCATCCAAGTGAATGCTGGGTTCTTGCTAACTTGGTCTTTCTGACTTTGCAGAAGAATGAAAAGGGCTATGGTTCGGTGGATCCGTGGTGTACGTCTTGAAGACAGAGTTGGTTCTGATTCATTATTACTGATGCTGATTACCCTGTCTGGAATCAATTCAGTATTGCAACTGCCTACGGTGGTCAGAAAATGAACAGAGATTTGATTGGACGAATAGATATACATGGATCGCAATCGAGATTAACCGAGGAAAGGCCAGGTTGAAGACTAGTTCGAACTATTCAATCAAAGATGACCTCAAGCAATGGCATGTCGAAACCACAGTAAAGGATAGAATTTCATGGATAAAATTATTTGGTATCGCCATGGTCAACGTGCAACACATATCGAATGAGGAAAAGACACGTTAAATGAAGAAGAAGAAGCAGCAACCGTGCGCAGAATGGGATATTTTTAGACATTTTGTGAGTTGGTTTCAGATGTGCCTGCATACACATTGTTGGTTTAAACCTTATCTACCATAGAATGCAAGGCATTTCGGGACCAGGTAACATTGTTAAATAATCAATAATAATGGAGGCGAGATAAATATTTGAAGATTAAAATATAACTTATCTCCCTTACATTATTTGAGTTATTGTGGAGCATTTTTTTTACATCTCTATTTCTCTGTCTTTTCTATGACTCTTTAACTTCCGCTACTCTCTTCTCTGTCTCTTGTCTCTCTCTCTCTCTCTCTCTCTCTCTCTCTCTCTCTCTCTCTCTCTCTCTCTCTCTCTGTTTATTAACACTACCTATAAAACAGAAGATTCGAATAGTTTTTTAAACGATAAGAAATATCAACACAAGTATTAATACAATTTAATACATAGCAGAAGAAAAAAGAAAGAGAGAGTGATGGACTATAGCAAAGAGGAAGACTAAATTCGGAGTTTGTCACGTATATATATATATATATATATATATATATATATATATATATATATATATATATATATATATATATATATATACTTGCAAAAGTACCCGTCGTTGACTGGGTTCAAAAACAGCCTACACAAAATGGACTCTGATTTATGAAAGTATGATAGGTTATGAAAGGGAAGGGTTGTAAAGAGATAGCTTCGAATTTGGGGGTATCAAAACCAAAGCAAAATATGATGAAAGTAAAAATAAAATAGATAAACCCCATAATTTATTATACCATACCTGTTCACACTGAAACACTTATCACAATATTCTGTGAATCTATATTAAAAAAAAACTTGTTAAACTTTGTGACATATTTGCATTCTATGGAGGTCAGGCAGGAACGAACACCCCATAATTTTATTATGCGATATTTCTTCAAACTGAAACATAATTATCAAAGTATACTTACGCAGATAGATATGAAAAGTCTTTATTAAAGTTTGTGCCTATTTCCATTCTATGGAGGCTAGGCGCGAACGCAGACCACACAATTTTATTATACCATCCCTATTTAAGTTAAAACGTACTTATCAAAGTATTATTATGTGCATCTATATCAAAAACACTTGTAAACGGTTTTTTTAATTTTTAAATTTTTTATTTCCATACTTTGTGGACCAGGCGCGTACGCAGACCCCTCAATTTTAATGAATCCTCATTATTCCTGTGTCTCGATACATCTTCTATCATTATATGTGATCAGTTTTCTACAATAGTCAACCATATAGGAGCCTATTCGTGACCAGACACACACACAGACATTCAAAAATAAATATCAAAATTGAATGAAAACACCCCTACCCTTACTTCAGAGGAGCTGCCCCCACCTCCTACCGCACACACATTAGTAACGACCTTGAATCACAGTTACCTTCCTAGGGAAGCAAATAACTTTATAATACTATAAAACAGAACATACATTCTTCAAACCAATAAAAGAAAACACACACACACACACACACACACACACACACACACGCACACATCCTACCCCATGCACCCAGTTGACCAAGTACCAACGGCCCCCTCACCCCCACTCAAGTAAGAGTAAAAAAGGAAAAAAATGAGAAAAACAAAGAAAGATAAACAGAAACACAAGCAGAGAGAGAGAGAGAGAGAGAGAGAGAGAGAGAGAGAAACATAAGACAACAGTCAAGCCCAATGAACCAGTAATAAAAATTAGACATACGAATGAAAAGTAGAATCGTGTACACATGTTTCCACCTCTTAGAATATTTCAAATGAACTACGAAAATGTTCTTTTCATTTTTAACACGTCTTGGTTATATTCTAATCATTTTAAATACTTTCTGAAGAGGACGCTTCACATAACGTCTGAAATGCGTTGAAAACGATTTCAATGATTTAAAAACATTATTACAATGATCTAAACATAATTTTCAATGAAAAGCCAAGACACGGAATAATAAAATAATGTTAAAAAATACAAATTGTTGGTGACCACCCCCTTATTTAAATATACATCTTTCTCTCGTTGAAATTTCTTAACTCATTATATCTATATATCTATCTATCTATCTATCTATATATATATATATATATATATATATATATATATATATATATATATATATATATATATATATATATGTATGTATATACAAGCAGACTGCCCCCAGCGTTGTCCGGCGTAAAATATTCATAAATATTATATTTTAATTAATGCAGATTACTTATTTTTTATAAACAGAAATACTGTAGGTATTAAACATAACGTTAAATTCCTTTAAAAAAATAAAGTACGAAAAACGGAAAGAAACTGACACATGTTCATGCGAGTATTATGCTTTTTTTTTTAAACAGTTCCCTTCTTGTGAGTAAAAAAAAATACTCAAGCTGAGATCGAAACCAAAACCTAAAGACAGCGAGTTAAGCACGATAACCATTAGACCAGCTTGACACGGTCCTAAAAAAGTGTGTTCAAACCTACTCATACTCATTGTAAATAAGCTGTCATGTTCTACGACCGCCCATACACTTTCGTTAAGCAGTTGAAAACAGATAGAAATCTGACGCCTCACAAGTACCAAATTTTCAATTTTGACCCATAACAGCCTTCTTTTCCGGATGAAAACGGATTAAAAAGTTTTTCACATGTCTGAATACTCTATATACTAAATTTCAGTCTGTAGATCAAAAATTCGTTGAGTATATAGATTATATTTCTCATATGTTACCTCCACTTTGTGGAATTATTGTACGACTATGAATATCTCCAGTATCAATCAATTAAATTTACTTTATGTATGAAAATCAAAGATCACACATTAAAAGGATCATCCATCATCCAGTGCCTATTTTCGTATTTTTTTTACAGTCATAAAATGTTTTAATCATAGTCGTTTGTTATCCTAGTTTTACATATAAATTACAAAACATCTGATATTTCCCCAAAACCTCTGGTCTTGATGGAGGGGAGACTAAAACTATGGTTTCAAATGATCTGAAATAATAGCAAGAGGAAACTTGATTCCAAATATTTCTCATACGTTATATTTTCACTCTTTGGTTTGCGTACATAAAGTTCACATTGTATAAGGATTATTTGATACTGGAGATATTCATAATCGTACTCTATTTCCAGAAGAGGGGAGATATAAAATATAAGAAATATTTGGAATCAAGTCTTCCCTTGCTGTTATTTAAGATCATTATTTTTACACCAATATATATATATATATATATATATATATATATATATATATATATATATACACAAGGGTTTTTCCAAAATTAAAGCTACCAATTTTTTAACTCAAAATGTTGAAGAGCTATGAAAACGAATGTGATACCATTGAAACGAGTGAGATTTTGTGCTTCAGAATTTATTTTTTTTCAGAGTTACCACCATTCTCAATGCACTTTTATCAAGAATTCGACGCACATTCATCATAGAGGTTGCTTCTAACGCACATTCATGATAGAGGTTGCTTCTAACGCACATTCATGATAGAGGTTGCTTCTAACGCACATTCATGATAGAGGTTGCTTCTAACGCACGTTCATGATAGAGGTTGCTTTCTAGAATCTTTCATGATGGAAGGTTGCTTCTAACGCACGTTCATGATAGAGGTTGCTTTCTAGAATCTTTCATGATAGAAGGTTGCTTCTAACGCACGTCCATGATAGAGGTTGTTTTCTTAGAATTTCACACCGTCAATATCTGCAACAGAGAGATGAAATTTCAAGTCATAAATCCATAAGGGCAGTCATCATAACAGGTCATGAATGCATAAGTACACCCATCTTGACAATGCCATTTGCAATTCCCTTTGATCCATTGGGGCAGAATAAATTAGGAGGCATTACTTTTAAAACGCCTCGCACAGATGTACCTACACACACACACACACATATATATATATATATGCATACGCACTTACACACACACATATATATATATATATACACGCACATATATATACGCATAAACATCCACACACATATATATACACAGACATATGTACACATATACATATGTATACATATACATATGTAAAATATACATGCCTACATATACACACAAACATATATATGTATATACATAAACACTCACACATACATATATATACACGCACGCACATATACATACACACATATACATACACACACATATACACACACATATACATACACACACATATACACATATATATACTTACACACATATACACACACACAGATATATATATATACAAAAGTGAGAATGTGTGTGTTTGTGTGTGTGAGGACACTTCTCAACTTATATACTCAACGAATAATTGATCTAAAAACTTGAAAATTTGAATATAGGGTAGTCAGACATGTGCAAAACTTTTTAATCAGTTTTCAGCCAAAAAAAGGGCTACTAAGGGGTCAAATTTTAAAAATTGGTACATGGGTGTAATTGGATTTTTATCTGTTAATCAACTGTTTATATGAAAGTGCATGTGTGAATGGTTCACGCAACAGATTTCTTATGTCAAGTATAAGTAGGTTTGAAAGCACTATTTAAAAATCTTGTAAAGCTGACCTAATGGGTATCGTACTTAACTCACTGTCTTTAGGTTTTGGTTTCGGTCTCAGCTCGAATATTTTGTTTTTACTTACAAGAAGTGAACTGCTAAGAAAAACATAATACTTGCATATTTCAGTTTCTTTCTGCTTTTTCTTTTCTTTTTATTATGAACAGAAATACCGTAAGTATTAAACGTAACGTTTAATACTTACGGTATTTCTGTTCATAATAAATAAGGACTGTGCATTAGAAAAATATATGAATATTTTACGATTATGCAACGCAGAGCGGCTTGCTAGTATATATATATATATATATATATATATATATATATATATATATATATATAACATTGCAAATTCACTTCTTTCCTTTTCAAGAAATCTAACTCCAGTTAGATCAGATTATTTTCTAATATTACATTGTTTTTGAAATTGAAAAATAAGATAAAATTGGTAATATTGATTGCTAGTCTAATATAAAGAATATATTAATTTATTTGGTTTTATTGAACGAATTAATTAAACATTTTAATAGGCGTTTCATAATGTGTACCAGCGTCGTACAATGTGTCCGAATGTGTCGTGTTTATCCAGATATGCTATTATATTAAATTCAACGGATGTTAGCGTTTGCATACTTTCAATCTATGAGAGCGAATTTGCGAACTTGTTTATTGTGAATATTATTAGCATAAATTTTTTAAAAATGGCCAAAGAAATCAAGAAATAAATTTATTGATTAAAAAAAAATAAATAAAAACTTGATTCATAAATAAAATTAAAATATAAACAGGCGGTAAGAGTAAGAAAGATTTGCCCACTTTTAAAAGTTGTATAAAAATTTTGTTTGAAAACAATAAAAATGAAAATAGTAAATGAAACTCAATACTCCTCGAGAGAATTTGTCATCGCCCCGACCCCTCACCAAAAAAAACCAAAAAAACAACATATCTCTATCTAATATTATACAAAAGAAACTTTGTGTGTGTCTGTGAGTGTTTATTCATTCCCCATAGACTCCGCAACGGCTGGGACGATTTTTATGAAATTTCACATAAATGTACTTTATATATCTTGCAGTGTTCTTAGAAAGGGTTTGTATAGTATTGGAATGTCTTCAATAAGTATTGATACTCGAAAAAATCTTATGATAGAAAGAACAGACGATTTTTATGAAACTTCACATAAATGTACTCTATGTATCTTGCAGTGTTCTTAGAAAGGGTTTGTATAGTATTGGAATGTCTTCAATAAGTATTGATACTCGAAAAAATCTTATGATAGAAAGAACAGATGATTTTTATGAAATTTCACATAAATGTACTTTATGTATCTTGCAGTGTTCTTAGAAAGGGTTTGTATAATATTGGAATGTCTTCAATAAGTATTGATACTCGAAAAACTCCGATGAAAGAAAGAACAGACGATTTTGACTAAAGTTAACACTTTATACAGCCTAACATCCCAAGTGCATTTGAAAAGTTTTATTACACCACAAACAGAAAAGCTAAGCATATAAACTTAACAGTATGTAATTTAATATGAAAAGGACGCGTTCGAAATGAATGCTTCTGTTTAGAGCACAATTGAAGCATGATACTTGACTTTTGAATTTTCAAGCCCTTTTATATAATACATAATTTGATAAAATCAACAGTAGGTTCTCTACAGTGCAATGTAGATTATAATGTATTGTGGACTAAGTCACTTTGAGGAGGCATGTGAAGCTTCCTCTCGGTGCACTGCGGTAAGTTCACAACTAGAATAGGCAATCAATTGATTTGATAGAAAAATGGGCTATTTCACTGATATCGATGACAATAAAAATATGAGAATTTGAAACATTATTGATTATCATTCAATCCTGGGCAAGGTCGGATCTCCCTGCTAGTAATTTATATAAAATATATTAGAATGAAATTTTTTCTGAACCTGCATAGTTTTAAGATTTGTAAGAAGTTTTTACCGTTTAAAAACATTTTACAAATCGTTTACAAATATTAAAGATTAGCAGGTTCTATTAGTATTTCTGGTTTGTTTTTTGGGGAGTGTTGTCGATTCTGTATTTTTTTTTTTTTACGTGGGGGATCACTACTTATCAAGGCCCGGAAGCCAGTCGGGGATAAGGGTTATTGTGTGTACAATAATCAATGGGATAATATCATAGTAATAGTTGGTATTGGAGATTTGATAACGTGTCTTACTTAAGGGGGCGATTAATCAGGAATTTTTTTATGTTGGACTTGAAGACATCCAAGTTGCAGTCAGGTGGGAAACAGGCAAACGGAAGAGAATTGTTCATGGAATCTACGTTTTGATTTAGGCACAGATAAAGAGTGGGTGTAATTACTGACACTAGTTTTAGCTAGACGGGTGTTTATCGTGAAAGATTGGCGAGGGAGGACCAGAGATTGGAGCTCGGACGTGCACTTGCCATGGAAATAACGATAAAACAAAGACAGGCTCGCAACGTCTCTTCTGTGGGAGAGAGGTTGCAGGGAAGAGAAAAGGGCATCCCCCACTAAGCAACAAAGTCTATTTTGTACTTTGTCAAGGCAGGATAGGCTGTTTTTTGAAACTCCAGCCCAGATGTGTCAGCAGTACTCCATCTTTGAACGTACTTGGCTTTTATACAGCTAGAGAATTGCATCAGTAGTGAGATATCTTCTGGAGTGGTAGAAAGATCCCACCATTTTCCCAGCTGCCCGGGCAACAGACTTGATATACGTATTCCATTTCAGATCAGGAGTAAAGGTCAAACCCAGGAGCTTGTCAAAACATGGAGCCTCCCCAAAACGAGAGCCATCCATTTCAATTGATGCTAGATAAGTAATATAGTGTTGATGATGTAAAGATAGGAGCTTGGTTTTAGATACATAAAGTAACCAGCCACCTCTTCCCCATTGTACCATGTGCTCAAGATCAGAGGAGAGAGAATCAGAGAGAGCTTTGTCATTTACGGCCTTTGATGTGTTGCTATAGATGGTCGTATCATCAGCATAGATGTTAACAAATGATTTAAGTATGTGTTTTGGGAGATCATTGATGTAGATCAGGAAGTGAGTTGGGCCCAGGATGGACCCCTGGGGGACTCCAGCATTAATACTGTGGGCCTCTGATTGCTGCCCATCAACCACTACTCTTATGAACCTATCAGAGAGAAACGATTTAATAATTGAGAAAACATTTCCCGTTATACCGTAGCTGAAATATTGTGAAGTAGGCCCTTATGCCATACATTATCGAAGGCCTTTGATATGCCAAGAGCAATTGCCCTAGAAAGAAAGCTTTTGTCGAGAGATTCACTAATCCTATGGGATAAACTGTTAGCACATCAGCTGTAGATCTAGCAGAGCGGAAACCATATTGCATGTCACTAAGGAGGTTATTTCTACTGAGGTGGTTGACTAATTCTTTATTTAATATGGATTCCAGCAACTTACTCATGACACACAAGAGACTTATTGGTCTGTACTGAGATTTTTATCGTTAAAGACATTTTATAACTCGTTTCCACATGCGAGTTCTATAGACAATGATATTCCGATGCGCTTTATATAAATTGTTTTTTTTTTGTTTACGTGTTCTCCAGTTTATATAAAAAAAACATATCTTAGAAAGACTTTAGTAAAATAATAATTTGAGATATTACAGTTTTAGATAAAGTTTAAAATAAAATGATTTTAAAACTTAATTGACTCACTAGTAGGAGTATCCTTATTACTATTAGAAACAGTTTAAAGAGTATTCCTGCAATACTGGCCATATATTGTCTGTAAATATACATTGTATACATGAATCCAATTAACACTTAAGGTAACAACTTTTATATCAGTAGCTTCACAAAAATTCACAAAATAGACACAACAAATATAATAATAAAAAAGAAAAACAATCGAACGTTTTATAAGATATGTGCAAAAGATTTTGCTAGTTTGTAGAAGGTTCATTTTAAACCATTGTAATTTATTTTATGCATATAGTTATTGCTTAAACACATCACCATGATTAATTTATAACTTTTTCTTTCAGATTATTAAAGCGTCATTCATTTTCTTTTTTATGATATTCTCACCTATGTTGACCTCCCAAAACAATCTTCTTTAGTAAACGGAGAAAGAATCATCTTCCATCATGATAAGGCCCCTCCTCACAAACCACTACTGACCAAAGAATTTGATTGGGAAACCATGTCCCATCATGTATATTCTCCTAACCTAGCTCTCGGATTACTACTTATTTTGAGAATTATAGAACTATTTAGATGGTCTTTGGTTTACATCATGAGAGGAGTTGAACATGAGTTAGATTAATATTTCACATCAAAACCTGAAGAATTTTACAAGCAAAGCATTTATAAACTCATTGACAGATGGAATAATCTATTATATAAATCTCATCTGTCTGTTTAAATGTATGTATGTATGTATGTATGTATGGATGGATGGATGCCTACAACTTTCGACAGATGCGACGGATTTTCACAAGATTGATATCGTTTTGAAGCTCAACTCTTCGGACGACAAATATCGAAAAATTGCCTAAAAACATTAATTCCTTCACTATCAACTGGGCACTTTTCTACAAGGAGGGGTCGCTTTTTTCAAAAGTCATTCCCTCTTTTCGATTGACTAGCATTTATTTAAACCTTTGCCACTTCCGATTTGGTGATGGACGCAACGGCAAAAACGTCAGATATTTTTTTTCACATTCTTTTCCTCCTTCGCGGTATGAGTTCGAGCCTGCCTGCCTGTCCATTAGCACTTTTTTCTTTTTTTGCTCAACACACACCTACAAACACCGGGGCAACGCCGGGCATCCAGGCTAGTGTTATAGAAAGCAAAGGTCGTTTTTGTTATTTAAAAGGTTTTGAAAAACACACAGTTTTTTATTTACAAGATGAAATTTTAGATTGGCACAAACTCTTGCACCGACCAAAATGAATATATTGTTGAAAACAATGATAAAACATTTTGTAATGGATAAATAAAAATATTTTTGCTTTGCAAAACAAAAAATATTGTTGCTCTCTTGTGTACATATTGTGGTGTGTAGTAAATTTATAGAAAGAGCAAAAACACTTCTAAACTATATATTAATACCTTCCTTACAAAATCTTTATATAACTTCAAAGCAACTCTCGACTCCATTGAAATAATATTTCTAATCCATTCCCTTTGTTGATATTAGGTTGGTGCAAAAATAATGTCGTTTTTTGGCTTTAAACTATATATAAAAACATTATTTTGCACTAACCTAATACAATAGACAAAATAAGATTATTAACTTTACATGTATCGCCAAATCAAAACCAAAATCGCATTCTTCACTTAATTTATTTTTATCATTTTTTTGTTTAATCTATATTTAACTTATCATAAAGTGAGATTTTCCCTTATACTCTTGTCCAGAATAGCTTACTAACACATTTTTTAATTACTATATAGTCCAATTGACTATTGTACATTCTTTAACCCTTATCCTCGAGTGGCCTCTGGGCCTTGATAAGTGGTGATACCTATGTAAAAAAAAAACAAGCAAACTTTGTTTGTGTTTTTAATTTCCAATTGATCTTTAACTTTTTAAATTTACCCAACCAACAGATTTGTTTTGATTACTAATGTCCTAGAGAGAGTTGGAGGAGATAATTCTCGCTCTCACACTACCAAGTCCTCTTAATGCAACTGGCATCACGATGCACTAATTTCATTATCAACAATTCTTTCGATATTAACCAGTTGAAAATCATACACATGCACATTTCCCTCTTAATCTTTCACAGTCTTTTGTTTACATTAGCAGATACGTGTTACGAATGCTCTTTTCAATAATTAGTTAATGTTCCTATTTACTTGTCTCCCCACGAGGGTAGAGTTAGACACAAGGTCGGTTTTTAACGTGAAGAAAATCCAGCTCCCCAAAAAGCAGCACTCTGGATAGGAACAAAAATAAAAATTGCCTCAATCTAGAAAGATTTCGCCTCCATTGCTCGAGGTCAGAAAAGGTGAGGTGTAGTATCAGAACAGATACTACACTTTGCTCCAAGCCAAACGGCCAAGAAATATTAAGCAAATAAAGAATGTTTGAAAGTTTTGATTTTTAAATTAATTAGCTTTATACAATTACAGGCACACCTAAGCACAGGTTATATACAAGCAACACATAAGAACATTATGACTATTCTGATGTGCATCTATACAAACATATATGTTTGGATTCAAGAGTTATATTTCCACACTCGGTTTTGGGGATTTTTTGGAAGTATCAGCCAAAAGTTGAGATGAGATAGGATTCTTATTAGAAAAAGTGATTACCATTTCAGATGGACGCACCCCCCACCCCCTCTTTCGCCGCTGGGATATATTGTTGATATCCAAAATACAATATCGTGTTCAGGTTATAGCCTTTTCTTCTTTCCTTTAATATAAGTTTGAATTTCAAGAGACATTCGAGATCTGGAAGTGAAATAATTGCGCACAAATGATAATATGTTATAGAATTTAGAGGAGAGAAAGAGAGAGAGAGAGAGGGGGGGGAATATTCGGCCAGCCAGGAAGGAGAAAAATCGTGGTTGAAAAAATAAAATTTGACATATGGGTTGTGGTGTATCTGATCAAAGACAGAAGTCGATGGTTTTTTTGTATTTTTAACCTCACTAATAAAAAAAGAAAAGAAAAAAGATTAGCCATTTTTTCAATAGTATTTTTCAATGTAAAAATAAAAATACAAACTTAATGGATTAGCACAAGAAATGCCAATTCAAAGAATCAAAGCCAATAATTAAGACAGTATTGTCACTTCATTTGGATGCAAAACTTTATTCCAGCTAGCCAGACGCATGCCATGGCTTGTACAGAAATAAAACTTATTGATTTTGAACAGAGCAAAGACAACAATTGGCTTGACCTCATCTTATGTCGTAAAGTAGACACACCTGACCACATATAACGCTGAGATACTACTCAAACAGTATTGGCAAGTGGGTGAGCAAGAGAAAAAGAAGTATCATAAAAAAAATAAGAAATAAGTTTATCAGGTAAACAAAGGTATAAGAAATAGGGTTGATGGAAAAACAATGGATAAGAAGTTGTTCACCAAGGAACACAAAAGAAAGCTGAGGTGGGATTGTTAGTCAAGGTGTGGCGATGATTGAAACAAAGAAGCTCAATATATTTCAGAGTTAGTTGTAGGAGTGACATCCTTACGATAGTTCATAACGGTTGGGAATGTTTTGGATACAGATTTGGATGTGACAGTTGACGAGTTTGACTCAGTTAAGTGTAGGTTGCAACTTGGATCAGATCGAGAGAGCTTTAGTATATCGAGATAAGCTAACAGCAACTGATGAACACAGCCTTAGCAAAAGACGACTTAGACGGGCATCTTAGAGTTCAGAGGGTCGATGTTGTCACATACATATGCAGAGTGCAGCTGATATTTGCAGAATGTTTTTATATATTTGTGAAACCATGCACATCTCTTGACAACCGCCACTCTGAGAGACGACGACATGGCGGAAGAGAAGATGAAAGAAAAGAAATCCACGGGACGCAAGGTTGGGGTCGGTAATGTTGGTGAGTGGGATAGGACATTGATCTTACAATGCATGATGACCAACCATGCCATAGAAATATTTTGTCTAATTAAGCTATGTAGTTCAGACATAACTTTGAATAAAATATCAATCTCTGCTCAACTAGCAATACACAATGAATGTTTTCCTTGGGCTTCCTCTGTAAATTCACCTTGTTTCCTCAAGGTTTTAGTAACCCAAAAACAATCATCCACTCTTTCAACGTGACTATACTATCAAAGAAGATATCTCACTAATGATGCAATTCTCTATCTATATAAAAGCCAAGTACGTCCAAGGTTTGAGTACTGCTGCCACATCTGGACAGGAGCTGCTAAAAACAGCCTATCCTGCCTTGACAGAGTACAAAATAGACTTCGTGGCTTGGTGGGTGATGCGCTTTTCTCTTCCCTGCAACCTCTCTCCCACAGAAGAGACGTTGTGAGCCTGTCTCTGTTTTATTGTTATTTTCATGGCAAGTGCTCGTCTGAGCTCTATTCTCTGGTCCCCCCTCGCCAATCTTTCACGATAAACACCCGACTAGCTGAAACCACTGTCAATAATTTTCCCCACTCTTTATCCGTGTCTAAATCAAAACGTAGATTCCATGAACAAAGCTTCTTTCTTAGAACAGCATGGCTGTGGAACTCTCTGCCGCTTGCCTGTTTCCCCCCCTCCCGAATTCAACTTGGATGTCTTCAAGTCCAACACAAACAAATTCCTGATGAACTGCCCCCTTAAGTAATGACACCTTATTAAATCCCCAATACTATTACTACGATACTATCCCATTGATTACTGTATACACGATAACCCTTATCCCCGAGTGGCTCCTGGGCCTTGATAAGTGGTGACCCCGATGTAAAAAAAAAAAAAAGTCTTCTATTCTGCACACATCACTCTGTGTTATCCAGATTTAATCTGAGCTATAGAACCTAATTTGCCCCTGTGCCTGGCCTCCTGGGCAAAATTTTGAAAAAAATTTAAATGTGTTAGTATATTTTTGCCTTTCATCTACCGCCAGTATTCAGCCTTCGTGTGCAAGTCTGCCCAACAGGTGGAGCCCTCATTGATGCACAGGTACTTTCTGCAGTGGGTGCACCAGAACCTTGTCTTCACCTTCTTTTGGGGGTTGTTTTTGCAAGATACTCCAGGGTGCTGTCCATTGTATCTCGGGTGTCTCTCCATGCACACAGCACAGATGTGGTCAGATGAGGCTAAGCAGCGATTGGGTAGCTATTTTTAGCTCCCTAACAACACAAAAAACTCGTGGTTGGAAAAATCCCGGTTTAGCGGTAATTCAATATATAGCATTTTCAGAAATTACCGGTATATCGGTAACTCGGTCTGGTAGGATTAAGCTCATATTATGTATTTATTGTGCCATCCCCATATCCTTTCTATCCATGCAATGCATATCGTCAACTCTCATCCATACATCAACACATTGCATACCCTTGTTTGATAAACTCTTTCCTTGGTTAACAGTGATATGCTGAAACGAAACCAACTTAAGAGGCGAAGGTCTGAATCTTTGTCATTTATTTTTGATGTAATTTTGGAGTAATGGTAAGAATGTTCGCTAATTGGCTGGGAGATCAGAGTTCAATCTTTGGTCGTGTCATACCAAAGACTAAAAAAATGGTATTAATGACCCTTTGCTAAATACTCAACATGATAAGGGGAGTCTCAAGGGTAAGTGAGCCTGGGAATAAAGTGGCGCCCTATTCTACACTAGTGTAGCAGTTACTACTATATAAGTAGTTCTACTTCTACCGATTACTAAGAAGTTATCCCATTGCCTACTGTACACTCAATAACCTTTATCCTCGAGTGACCTCCGGGCCTTGATAAGCGATGAACCCTTTGTAAAAAAAAAAGTTAAGGATAAGAGAGCCTTCGCGTAGCCCTCGACTATAATCGACCATTTAGCTTTTTTTGATGAGTGATACAACTATTCTCTGTGTTTGTCTTCATCTTCTCAAACTTTTTTCACATGTTGTAAATATTTTCATTGAGAATTATAGTTATTTGGTAGACATTTCTTCGGGTTCTTTTTAGCAATAGGCTCTTGTCCTATTTTTTGTTTTGTTTTTTTCTCAAAAATTCTTGAAAACTCTATGTATGTTTTCTCCGCCCATTAATATGGTAGCAATGTTCTCTTTAGTTCCATATTCATGATACCCAGGGGGCATTAAGGATAATTTTCAACTCCATTTTCCAGTTTTGTCACCTTTGATGCGGGAGATGGTTGCTGGTTTCCCACCCCTTCTGGCCTTGCAGCAAATCACCAAGATAGACAGCGAGATTTACGCATTTCTTCTTCCTGTCTACAAAATGTTGAATATTCAACAATGTTTTCTAAAAAGTAAGAATGAAACAGTAACATAGACTGCCTGCTCTTTCCGGTTTTTTCTTTATTCTGAAGAATATTTTCCTCAATTGTTTGTGTTTTATACATTTGTGCGGAGGAGACGGAGAAGACGTGTATATTTCCATATTTCTAAGTATTATATTTTCACGTACGTCTTTGCATTTCCATTATTCGGCCTACCATAGTTTAGTTTAAATAGCATTTTCATTGCCTCCTACCTGGCTTGTTGCTTGCCTTTCTCAATTCTCACCCCGTCTATGATATAAAGATATATTCGAGCCATTGTTTTGTGTGTTTGTTTTATTTTTTGTCCCTTTTTTTTTTTTTTTTTGTATATTTTTTGTTTATCGGTGTATAATTTTAAATTTTGTTATTAATATCATCATTTTTACTGGCTCACAAGGAGCTTTCATACAGGTCATAAAGGATCTCTCCTTGAAAATAACCTGTGGTGTTCCCTGAAAGCTGAGTGACAAAAAGTCTCCCTAGTTTTCCAGTGCTCTCCATCTCTTCTGATAACATTTGAAAATGAATTTGCATTATCGCAACAGCTGCCCACCATCACTCTCTCACTAGCAGCAGCCATTGGTCTCCTCACGAATTTGAGTGGCAATAAGCCTCTCCAAGGTCCCAATTTTCTTTGTACTTGTCCAGCGGAGTTCTGGTCAGTGCTCTGTCCTTGGTTTTTCCAGTATCCTTGACCCTCCTCGGCTATTTGGCATCATTCTTTTGTGGCGGGGGGGGGGGGTGATTGGGTAAATTTTTATTATTTCTTTTTCTTTTCTGATTATGTGTCATTATTATTATTATTATTATTATTATTATTAGTAGTAGTAGTAGTAGTAGTAGTAGTAGTAGTAGTAGTAGTACTATTTTTTCTTTCCTTTTTATGTATCTTTATATATCTTTATTTTATTCCTTCCTTTTTGTTTCTTCTTCTTTCTTTTTCACTTATTCAAATGCCGTTAACTTATTTTACTTTTGAATATCACGTAACTGACCTCCTGATCAATGTGCTGTGATTTTTTTCCAATTTTCATTACGGACTCTATTTTTGTATAAGCAATATCGCCTGAAGAGGTCTCTAGTTACTTGTAACTAGCTGACTGAAATATGCCCATGAATGTGTAGCGACATATAAATGCTTATGCAAAACAAATAAAGAGTATATGTTGCTCTACTTCGGTACTGAGAACTCTTGTATAGACCTTGTTAAAAATTCATGGGCTGCTTCACCTCTGGAAAATATTAACCTGGAATAATTATATAATTTCTTTCTCTGCATGTGTGTGTTCGTCTGTTCATTCGTTTCCTATGGACTCTGAAACGGCTACGCTGACTTTTAAAAAATTCCACACAAATGTACTTTATGTGTCTGGGAGTGTTCTTAGGGATGTTTTGCATTAGAATGCCTCTAATAATTTATCGAAAATTGATAATCGAAAAAATCCAATTCAAGAACGAACAATCCGAATTTTACAAAAATAAAACGCAAGTGCATGTCTTGAGAAGCATTATCACTGCACAAGCAGAAGAGCCTGGTGTATAAAAGCAATAGTAGGTTATTTGATAAGACGAGGGCTCGTTCAAAATAAATGTTTATGCTTAGAGCACGATTAAACCATGATACTTGATTTTTGCGTTTAAACTTTAATCAAAGCCATTATATAATTTTATAAAGTCAACAGTGATTTCTCTACAGCATATTGTGAACTAAGTCATTGCAGGGAGGCATGTGAAGCTTCCTACTGCTGCACCATGGCGAGTCCCTGACTAGAGCAGGCAATTAATCGATTTGATTAAAAAATAGACGATTTCACCGATTTTGATGATAATAAAAGTTTTGGAAGTAACATTAGGTCTCCCTGCTAGTATATATATATAGAGAGAGAAAATAAACATACGGCACAATCACGTTGACACACCGGTTCCCGCTAGATCACCAAAGTTAAGCAACGTTGAGCCTGGCCAGTACCAGATGGGTGACCATTTGGGAAGGTGAGGTGCTGTACGTACCGCAAGGTAAAATACCAGGTTGAGAATCTGGCGCAGTCTATCCTTCTCTCGAGGGTAAATGGGACTCTTTTAAGCCATGGTAGGCATCCCATCTAATGATGGTGTGACAATAAAAAGTACTCTTGATAGCCATGGCAAAGCATCAAGTATTCAGCTACTGACAAGATTTGAATTACACTACAAACTCGTGTAGTGAGTTCAATCTCAGCTACGGCCGCGCTGGATGGATGGAATCCCTCCTTATGAAACACTCAGCAATATAAGGGAACAATCAAGTTCAAATGAGATAATTCTGGGAATAAAGTTACATATTTCCCTATACCTTGGTGTAGCAGCTAGTGAAAAGGGAACCTTAGGATCACCCTCGACTATAGTAGGCTACTTAGCTTAACTCCTATCACTTAAATTGGAAATACTATTATATTATAATGAAATAGTGAACACATACTATAAATAGAGTGAGGACCGACATGCAAAGGTCTTGCTTTCGGACATTTGTAATAGTTTATTAATATCTGTTGCTCATTTATTTTACCGTCTGTTGCAATAAATTGCAGAATGCAGCTGATATTTGCAGAATGTTTGCTGTTTTATTAAATCCATGGCACGCAATGTTGGGGTCGGTAATTTTGGTGAGTGGGATAGAACATTGATCTTACAATGCATGATGACCAACCATGCCATAGAAATATCTTGTCTATATTTGAAATAGCATTTTTTTCCAGCCGATCAAGCTAAAGTGTGAAACAGCAATTTTAATGGTCAGTAAAGCTTAAGTTTTAAATGTTGTCTTTAGTTGGTTGGTCTATCTTAAGGTTAGAACTGCATTTTCTTTAGTTGGTTAAGTTTCGGTTTGAAATTGTATTTTCTTGGATCAGTCAAGCTAAAGTTTTAAATATTATTTTCTTTGGTTGGTCAAACTCAAGGTTGAAATTGTATTTTCTTCAGTTGGTTAAGGTTCAGTTTGAAATAGTATATTCTTAGATCAGTCAAGCTTAAGTTTTAAATAGCACTTTTTCTGCTAGTTAATCTCAAGTTTGAAATAGTATTTTATTTGGTCAATTAAGCTCTAGTTTGAAATATTATTTTCTTCAATCATATTTTGTGCAGGCAAATAGTTATTCAACATGTGATCAGCATGTATTGAATTACTTTCTTTTTCTGGTCATACGATTCTGTTATTACTTCCCCTTCTTATTCATAAGACGCTATTTTATTTTAAATATATATAAATTGCTTTGAGGGCTCTGTTTTACTTTTCTTCAATATAAAAAAAAACACTTTGTCGAGTTCCTTTTTATCTGTAGTTATACATTAGCTGTTTCTTTGATGTAATGTAGGGGATAATCAATGTATCATGCGTCTTATATCTATAGAATTATAAAACTCTATGAACCGTTCGTCGCCCTTCCTTTAATCTTGTCTTTGACGATCGGGCGATGCCATCTTCTTTAAAAAGGGATATATATATATATATATATATATATATATATATATATATATATATATATATATAGAGAGAGAGAGAGAGAGAGAGAGAGAGAGTAAGTTATAAATATATATATATATATAGCAATTAATCTACGCACAATATTCCGCGTTTCATTCTTTTACTATCTAGCTCTACCTATGTATTGAGCACTGTTGAAGTAAATACTAAAAATGTATGCATAACATTATATTTTCATATATTAATTTATGCGATTAAATGAAGTAGTCATATATATATATATATATATATATATATATATATATATATATATATATATACAGTCATTAGATTCAGCCACTCTGATGAGTCGTAGACGACGAAACACATTTCAGTGGATAATTATATTTTAAAAACAATATATATGCCGCTCCCCAAATAGGGGTACCAAATTGGTTAAAGGGCAAATTATTCCCAACTTGCATTTAGGTAAAAAATGCACTTTCATAAATAATTGAATTCATTCAAAACATATTGCAAAAACAAACAGCATATATATATATATATATATATATATATATATATATATATATGGGTGTGGCTAAGAGGCTAAGGAATGAGGGTGAAGAGTTATATGTTTTGGTTTCGATTCAAGCTGATGGCACTCAAGACATATGTTTTTAGTTTTGATTTCACTACAATATTTTAGGTTCAATATAATAATCGATAAATAATTGTCTCTATGATAATAAATATGTAATCTGCATGAATTAAATAGCAAATTAAAGCATATCTTACATCTGGGCAACCTGCTAGTATAAAATGAAGTTACTCGGATTAAAAAAAATGATTAAGCTAACAAATAAAAATTGTTTTGACTGATTAGCCATTTTTTTATTAGCTATTGTTGTATGACATATTAATATTGACACATCGGTTCGCCTTAGATCATCTGATAAGCCTGGTTCATACTAAAATAAGTGATCATTTGAGAATACCAGGTCATATGTTCTATACATTTATCTCATCATTGTTTTCAGTCTCCATAAATTTTTCCTTGCAACTGGAATAAAGCAGTCCCGACTCAGAAAAGATGTGTTTGCAGATTGTGCTACTCTTGCTGCATAATTACATGTTTTGCGAGGGTCCTTAAAAGGAAAAAAATGTAAGACCATTGCTGGGCGTCCCTCTTTCCAACTTTGGTCATATCTAAATAATTCAGTTGCACTATATTATTAGGACTGCAGCTGAATAAATGAATGACTTTTGACTAGGAATTACTTAACACTAAAGATCGAAACTGTATTGATTCTTTGCTGCCATCTTTGTTACTAGGAATTACTTAACCCTCAAGATCGGGACTACATTGATTCTTCGCCGATTTGATTTACTGCCGCCATCTTTTTTCAACATAATGTCTCAACACTTAACAGGTGGGTATTGTTTGTATGGTTATGAAGTAGGTGATTGTTTCCGGAATACATTCAGCAGCATCATGAGTTGCATGGCAACCACAAGGAAAGAATATATCAGTAGCGTACTCTTCTTTTATTTTTGCTTCTGCATCATTGTATTAACCTGATATGCTTGCCGCATTGTCATGACCTTGAGCCATAAAACCAAAAAGTGGCATAGCATACCCACCTGTGGAACACTGTTCTGCTAGCCTGCTTCCCAGTTTAATACAACATGGTAGCCTTCAAATCCAATGTAAACAAGTTCTTGTCAAACCGTCCCCATAAATAATCAGGTTCTACCCAATTTACACCATTAGTGATTACTACATTACCACCTTACATTCATTGACCCGTATCCTCGAGAGGCTTTCGGGTCTTGATAAGTTGGGACTTCCAAGTAAAAAAAAAAAAGCAAGGCTTTTTAATGTTGCAGTAATCATTTGAACAATTTTGGATCCTGTTTTCTTGCTCCAATTTACAAATTTCAAACATCATTCCACAATTTCTTTAACTTCTGGCGGAATGGTGAATGTTCTGTAAGCTGATAATTTACATAATGAATCTAACTATAATGCCTAGAGTCTAATAATGCGTAGTGCCCATTTTCGTCATACTCGTAATTCCCTTTCAGCTTTAAAACAATAAAACAATCCTTTCAGTTTGGAACTTTGATATTCACGGGCCCTATAGACTCTTATGGGCCCTGGTGCACTGGTTGCACTCTCCTTTTATAAAGATTGTGTGTAGCCACCCTTACAGGGGTGTCCATTGTGTTTCAAGATAAAACAGAGGCTATGATAATAATATTATGTTATTTGTACTAATGTACTTTGATACAATTTATTTAAAAAAAAATTAATCCAGTCCGAAAGTATGGTAATATACCGATATCATTAAATAATGACCTTAACAGAAAATTCAGTTAATGAGAATAACGTTTACTAAAGGAATAAAATTTATTCCACTTAGTTATTAAATTTCCTTGTATACTTTTGACATCGAAATATTTACAAAATAAATTTGAACATAATGGATCACGGGTGGATAAAACCAGACATCAGATTTTTAAATTAGTTATTTGCAATCATCCAATTAGTGAAAACATCAGTAGTCAAAAAAAAAAGTAAAAAAAAAAAAAAAAACTAATTCAAAATAATGAATCGTGCTACCAAAGTAACAGAATTAAATATTTAAAGAGAATAATAACAAAGTGTTTTCGATGCAAAAAAATATATTAGTGACTAAAATTACTGTTGAATAATTTATGCAAATACTCAACTTAAATCTCTTTGAATGTTTATCAAAAACTCCTATCGTTCTATCTCTTCTTTCTTGTTCGTCTACATAAATATCTCTTTCTCCTTCTCCCTTCTTCTTTCCCTTTTCTCCTATTATTATTATTATTATTATTATTATTATTATTATTATTATAGCTACCCCTCTTCTATCTCTAGGAATTTTGTCTAAAACACTATCAATAATTTCCCCCACTCTTTATCTGTGCCTAAACCTAAACGTAGATTCCATAAACAAAGCTTCTTTCTTAGAACTGCACGCCTGTGGAACTCTCTTCTGTTTACCTGCTTTCCAACTGACTATAACATAGTCGCATTCAAGTCCAACGTAAACAAGTTCTTGATGAGCCGTTCACCTTAAGTAATCCAATTTACCAAATGTATACTCCTAACGATTACTATGATATAGTCCTTTGGACCACTGTACATTCTTTAATCCTTATCCTCGAGTGGCCTCTGGGCCTTGGTAAGTGGTGATTCTCTTGTAAAAAAAAAGAAACAAAAAACACACATCTATCTATCTATCTATATATATATATATATATATATATATATATATATATATAATTATTACTATAATAATTTTTACATAAAATTTTATGTATTTATTTTCGATGTTTACTTTGACAGTGCTCGACACGTAAGTAGAGCTAGGTAATAAGTTTTTAAAATACATATGGCAATTAAGCTACACAGAATTTTATCTGTGTTTTCTAACACAGATAAAACAAGTAAATTTCTGTGTATCTTAATTGCAATATATATATACACACATTAGTGGCCTGCAAAATTCATCCCAATCAAAGGAATGACTGAAAATATACAACGAGCAACAATCATGTAAACACCTGAAATATTAAGAAAAACCCTTGAATGTGGAAACACACAGGAGCAACAAACGCGGGCCAGACAATGCTGTAAAGGCAAGACATGAAACACTACATGGAACCAAGAACACTGAAACCGCATATCTATAAATTCTCTAACCCAACCCTACCCCCATTGCCACATCACTGCCCCCACAAAAAAAAAAAGAGCGAGACCAAATAACCAAGTAGAGTCAAGGAGGAAGGAAAGATCGATGAACTGACCAGACCTCAGCCGAATAAGTGCAAAAAGAACTGGGACCTTGGGGAGGCTTATTGCCACTCAAATCCCAGCAAAGACCAATAGCTGCTGCCAATGAGAAATCAATGGCAAGCAGCTGTTGCGATAATGCAAATTTATTCGCAAATCTTATCAAAAGAGGTGGAGAGTACTGGAAACCTAGGGAGATTTGTTGTCACTCAGCTTCCAGGGAACAACACAGGGTGTTTTCCAGGGAAGATCTCTGAAGACCTGTGTGAAAGCTCCTTGTGAGCCAATAATAATAACAACAATAATACTAATAATAATAATAATAACTAGCGGGACCTATGGAATTTCCACAGGGGACTGATTCATATGTAATATATTGATGTCATTCTGTAGATATTCAGCGTAAATGGAGACGCTCTGATATTATTGTAGCTTTTTTTTTGTTAAAACTGTGAAAGTATTAATCCAAGCTAGCATGGACACTCAGCATAGCCAGGTCGTAAAATATGCTTACTCGCTTTTCCTTATTTGTCACTCAGTCCTCAGTTTTTAATGAGTGATTTTTCTGATAAAGGGAGAAGAAAAAGCTGTTTTCTAGGTTGGCAGTATTTTGCGCAAACAGGCGGCAGAGATGGCGAAAATTTTCTGTTTCTATGTCTATCCTTGTAGCCATGTCACTAGTAAGGGTGCTGGAGGTAAACGTTTTATCTGGGCTGACATTATTCGCCTGATAGTCAGGGACCCGAACCTTGGATTAACCACTAAGGAGGCTGTCCTATCAGCAGGTGCAAAGTACTGGAGCTGCTGTATTGCCATTTGGTGAATGGATTCTGGACCATGCAGTAGCTTCTGGTGGGACCTTTCGATGCCATACTAGTGGGTAATTGTTACGGCTTTACCTGATCATAATCTACAAAAAAAAAACAATTCTTCGTTTCTTTTCCTCTCTTACTTTCCCCTCTCTGTCCTGCTCTAAGCAAATCTGACGACCTAGTCCACAAATTCCAAAATTCGATCATGACAAGTTTCAAGAAAAAATACACGATTAAACCCGGTTCTCCAACTTCCAACGTAGACCCCTACTACCATGTCTCCTTCTCCAACATAAGGGGTCTACGTTCTAACCTTCCAGAGGTTGAAACCCAATTACAGGAGACTAAACCAGACCTTTTAATTTTAAGGAAAACTGGCATTGGACATGCTATTTCCCTAGAAGAGTTTGCAATTAAAGGATACTCTAACTTAACTTCTAAATCTGACCTCCAAGATCGCCATGGGCATGGAATATGTGCCTATACTAAAGATGGCTTTCCATGTGGTAGGGACATCTCCAGAGAAGATCCTAACTTACCCTATATGTGCTTCCGGGTTGCATTAGCTCACACTACTGCATTTATATTTACTCTCTATCGCCCCCACAACAGCGGAATTACTATCTTTAAAAGCATATCTGAGAAAATTGACCAAGTCCTATCTGCTTATCCTTCAGCTAACATTCATGTATGTGGAGACTTCAATGTTCACAACGTCGAATGGTTGACTCACTCAAACAAGACCGATGATCAGGGGAGGTTCTGTCATGATTTCTCCATTACTTATGACCTCACTCAGACTGTTCAGGAACCCACCCGTGTGCCCGACAATGACGGCCAGTATGCAAGTCTACTAGACCTTTTCTCACAACTTGCCCTGAACTATGTTCAGTTTCTGTTCTGTCTCCTCTTGGATCTTCCGACCACTCCGTTGTATCAATTAAGATAAAAATGAAATGTAATAAGTCCCCAGACGTACCTCTCCATCGTACAGTATATCAATACACTAAGGCTGAATGCGATAGCTCCCGTACATTTATATCGGATCTACCTCTGCATTCCATGTTTAAAAAGGATGTGTCCTCTATAGTATCAGACCTGACGGAATGGTTAATTGTAGGTATAGACCGTTTCATACCCTCGAAAAAGTTCCAGCAAAGACCTAACAGCCAGTCATGGTTCTCTCCAGAATGCCATTGCTCACAGAAATCACTTTTTCCACTGCTTCCAATGTAATAAATGTATGGAAACTAAAGCCGCTTTCAGGACTACCAGCAACCATTGTAAGAAAGTAATAAAGAACGCAAGAGAGTTGTATGCTCAATCCGTCAAGTCCAAAGCAGCTGAGCAGCAGCTTGGTTCCCACCAGTTTTGGCAAATAGCAAACAGAATCCTGAGCAGAAGCGTGTGCTCTATCCCAACTATCATCAATGGACCTGAGGTAATCTCGTCAGCATCAGACAAAGCCAAACTCTTTGCCAAGAACTTTGCAGCTAATTCTACCCTTTGCGACCAAGGCCGCCAACCCCCAATATTTCCTCCTGTATCAGAAAACACGCTATGTGATATACATATATCTGTATGTGATGTTGCCAAGCTAATCAAAAACCTTGATTCCAGTAAAGCAACTGGCCCTAATGGTATTCCAATTATAGTACTCAAAAAAACTTCAACCACAACTAGCGCCCATACTTACAAAACTGTTTAAACATTGTCTTAAGGAGAATAGTTTCCATCTCCCTGGAAAATCTCATCAGTATGCCCTGTATTTAAGAATTCAGGTGATCACTCATCCCTCTCTCAGTACAAGCCAATAAGTCTCCTGTGCGTCATGAGTAAGTTGCTGGAATGTGTGTTAAATACAGAAGTAATCAACCATCTTAACAAAAATAACCTTTTTAGTGTCACTCAATATGGTTTCCGTTCTGCTAGATCTACAGCAGATGTGCTTACAGTTATATCTCATAGGATTAGCAAATCTCTCGACAGAGGCTACCTTTCTAGGGCAATTGCTCTTGACATATCTAAAGCCTTTGATAGGGTATGGCATAAAGGTTTACTTCACAAGATCTCTAGCTATGGTATAGCTGGAAATGTCTTCTCAATTATTAAATCATTTCTTTCTGATAGGTTCATAAGAATAGTAGTTGAGGGGCAAAAATCAGAAGCTCACAGTATTAATGCTGGTGTCCCTCAGGGGTCCATCCTGGGCCCAACTCTATTCCTGATCTACATTAATGATCTTCCAAATCACATCCTTACATCATTTGTAGACATTTATGCTGATGACACTATCATTTATGGTAGCACATCTAAGACAGTAAACGACCAAGTTCTCTCCGATTCTCTCTCCTCTGATCTTGAGCATGTGGTACAATGGGGAAAGGAGTGGCTAGTCACTTTTAATGCATCTAAAACCAAGCTTCTCTCTTTACATCATCAACATTCTGATCCACATCTGGCATCAATTGAAATGGATGGCTCTGGCTCTCGTCTTCAGGAGGCCTCAAGTTTTGACAAGCTTCTTGGCTTGACCATTACTCCTGATCTTAAATGGAACACGTACATCAAATCTGTTGCCAAGGCCGCTGAAAAAATGGTGGGATCTTTCTATCGATCCGGTAAATATCTCACTGCTGATGCTATTCTCTATCTATATAAGAGCCAGGTACGTCCAAGGATGGAATACTGCTGCCACATCTGGGCAGGAGCTGCTAGAAAGGACTTGTCCTGCCTTGATAGAGTTCAAAATAGACTTTGTAGCCTCGTAGGAGATGTCCTTTTCTCTTCGCTGCAACCTCTATCTCACAGAAGAGATGTTGCGAGTTTGTCTCTGATGTATCGTTATTTTCATGGAAAGAGTTTCAGTCTATGGTCCCCCCTCGCCAAACTTTCACAAGAACCACTGGTCTAGCTGAAAACACTATCAATAATTCCCCCCACTCTTTATCTGTGCCTAAACTTAAAGGTAGATTCCATGAACAAAGCTTCTTTCTTAGAATTGCACGCCTGTGGAATTGTCTTTTCGCTTTCCTGCTTTACGGCTGACTACAATATGGTTGTCTTCAAGTCTAATGTAAATAAGTTTTTGATCAGCCGTTCCATATAAGTTAACAAATTTACCGACTTTTCATTACTAATGATTACTATATTGTCCAATTTCTACTGTACACTCTTTAACCCTTATCCTCGAGTGGCCTCTTGGCCTTGATAATGTGGTGATGCCTATGTAAAAAAAAAAATGATATTTTAATTCTTGCAGATATTGTGTATTAATATTCTGTTCATTTTTATATGTTATAAAGTTGCGATTTCAAAATTAAAAAAATATATCTTCAGACAGAAACATTCGACAGAAAGATGTCTGGGTTTGAGAAGATACACCTGTGAAAACGTTGTGAAAATCATACTCAAGATGAGAACAGTAGTCCGAATGAATTCAAATAATACATATATATATATATATATATATATATATATATATATGTAAATTCTTGGTACAGCAAAATGGAAGGAGAAATTTCAGAGGAAACATAATTTAATTAAATACCAAAGAAAACAAAAAACGGGCAGGTGAAATTATTAAAATTTCCTTAAGGCCTTATCTCGAACCTTTTTCTCTTCTTTTCGTAAAGATGTTTTGCCAACCATTCAAAAGAATTCTGTTGTTTATAAATTTGTTTGTCAGTGTGGAGCTGACTACGTTGGCAAAACATCCCAAAGATTGGAAATGAGAATATCCCAACATATCCCTCGGGATATTCGACTACACCAGGTTTCGAGAACATCCGGGCACTCCCAAGCTCATGAGTCCGCCATTGGTAATCACCTGATGAGTATAAATAGGTGTTCTGATCAATATTCCGATGGGTGGTTTTCTGTTTTATACAGTGCGAGGTCGAACTATCATCTCAATATCATTGAGGCGTTAGTCATTAATAACTCTCGACCTAGCCTGTGTAGACAAAAGATTTTGAAACATCAGTTGGAAATATTTATTGATTTAAAACCACCTGAACAGTGAGATTTTTTTTTTTTTTTTCCTCACTGGTCTTCCAACTGAAACCAAATTCCCCTCTTTCCTCATTCGTTTCTTAGTTTTTAATTCATCATTCTGACGTTTCCTCTTAGAGGGTCAGACGATAAGGCCTTAAGGAAATTTTAATAATTTCACCTGCCCGTTTTTTGTTTTCTTTGGTATTTAATTAAATTATGTTTCCTTGAAATATATATATATATATATATATATATATATATATTGGGGAAAGATATATATTTAGGACAAAAATTAAAAAAAATGAAAACATAACTGACAACACGTGTCTATTTAATATGGTGCTCAGCTATCATCATCATCATATTTAGTTTTACATTCATTTTACGGGTTGGCATGTTTTGGAAATGTTGGCATGTGTAGGATAGCTGTTACTAATAACTTTTACACTAACCTAGCTCTAGTCCGGTATTTATTTTGTCACAAATCTATCCTTATCACCTTCCGTCCATGATTGTTGTGAAATGACCAATCAAATGCAGCCACACTCTGCTTGCAACCAATCAGAAACTAGAATCACTCAATAAAATATGCTGGATATTTTATAATCCCCCCACATCATTCTTCATGTCCAACACAAGAAGGAATTTGCTCTCCGTCTGCAAACTTTTACAATCCGACACTTGTACAGATCGACTACCCAACGGAAAACCCTATTCCCGTTTTCATCTTGGCTTTTACAATTCAAAACTTCTGATTGACGATTTGTTTGTTTAGTTTGGAACAACTGTTTGGACGACTGTCGATTCGTTTTTCTTTTCTTCTGAAACCAAAAATGGCTTTCAATTAAAAAGGTTATGAGCCTGGCGGAAGACTTTACTTTGATGGAATGGAATCAAAACTCGAATTATGGCAGGCGAAATTTACAAAAAAGTTACACAAAGTAATTCAAACGCAATTTAAAAATTGATCAAAAATTTATTGAAATGAACGCAATTATTTTTGTGGAACTGATATAGTGTTTGGATGACAAAAGTCTATATCTGATAATGCGAGAAGCCTTGGATGATGGCTGCAAAGCATTGGACAGATTAAGAGAACATTACATATCGAAAGGAAAACCCAAAAGTATCTTTTTATATACAGAACTCACGTCTCATAAACGTATGGAAGCTGAGGCGATTAGAGTTTATATTATAAACAACTGTAGCACTATATCTTAGTGTCTCGGTTGTGGTGATTGTTAACATCCTCCCCCTGCATGCCAGGAGGTGATTTGGCCGTAGGCAGAGTGATACATAAGCGACCAGAATGCAATCCCACAATTTCCTTTCTTTTCTCTCTCTCTCTCTCTCTCTCTCTCTCTCTCTCTCTCTCTCTTTTCGTCAGGACAGCATGGGGTAAGACGCATATTTTTGTCTCTCCGTAAATGAGGGGGGGGCATCCTTTCTCCCTCAACACTAGTTAAGGTTAGTTAGTTTTAAAGAAGTAATGGTAAAAATCAATTATATGATCTGTAAATAGTATGTTAATATTGTAATATTTCCTTGTTAAAAAATAAAAAGTTAGTTATATTTCTCATATATTAGGATTGTGCTGTGTTGTGTGTTTTTGTGTCTGACATAAATGTCTGCCTTAAGTCAAACGATGTGGCCTGAAGACAAACAAGATTCCAATCAGAATCCCACTAGAGTGAAGATGTCATCTTGAGAAAATGAAGGAGCTACACACCCACATCCGACATCTCAGGTATGCTTTTCCTCTTAATACTCAGACCCTATTTACTGGCCCATCGTCACATTATCATGGGACCGTTTCTAAGACATTTAGTGTAACACGTGGGTCGGTCATACGCCAGTGACTGGCTGATCGTGTTATATCACACCTGAATTTAAATCTGCCATGATCGATTTATACAACAGCAAATTCATTAAAAATGTCTGGCAGAGTTGTGAATTCACTCTGTTAACTTACTCTACTAACCCAATGATCATCATATCCCTTCTTTTAAGGTGACCAAACAAACACAGTCTCTTGTTCCGCACACACATTTTCTCTGCTGTCTAGATTTAATGTACTTTGCTCATGAGTAATTCCAGAAGTTTCTTGGACGTACTTTATCCACTTTTAACTTTTGCAGTCACACTATCAACTGCTCAATCCTGTGCCCCAATGTTATCACCAAAGTAAAATAAAAAATTGAACACCTTGTCATCAAAATATATATGAGTTCTCATCTGCTTTTCTATTATTTCCCACTTCTTGCATACAAATTGGTTATTATCCATCAATTTACCAGTTATGTCACTAAACTTCTTGTATAAAATACTACAAAAAAATTGTATCACACTCAATTCCTTTTCCATAAACTGAGGAAAAGAACTTTCTATTTTTTTCTAAGGCTTTTTCAACACTAAAAGTATTGATCATCACATTTGTTTCAGTAACATTCATTCTCAGACATACTCTCTACCGATCCAAGTTATGACAACAGGTCCATAGCCAGTACCCTCCAAATACATTGCTGGATTGCCACGAATAATAAAGACGTGCCCAGGGTAATGAAAAAAAAGTATCCAGCCACAGTTATGGTCTTTGGTGTGGTTTCAACTGATGGCCACATCATACGATCTTATATCTTTGAAATCAGCTTGAAAGTCAACACCGAAGTGTGCTTGGATGTGCTGAAGAATGTTGTGATCCCTGGTGTAATCAGATGACCGCTGGCTGACCCTAGGTGTGGCAAAACGACTCAACTCAGGTCAACAAATCCCAAGAAATTCAGGCTTGGCTTCAGAAGGAGTGCTCTTCTCTCACTGGCCTCACTCCTTCCCCAATCTGAACCTGCTGGACTACTTTGTTTTATTATATGTCAAGAATATCACCAACATGATCTCCCACAACATCAAAGCCAGCCTGATCGCTGCCATCCGCTGTGTATTTGCTGAGCTCCAGCCAGCTCTTGTGGAAAAGGCATGCTCCCAGTTCCGGACCCCTATCGAGGCAGTGATTAAGACTGAAGGCCGTTACATTGTATAGATATCAGCTCTACTACATGATCAAGTTACCTGAATTGATTTCTTTCAATCAAAGTTTTTAAATAAATTTGTAGTGCTGTTTTCTTTAGGCAGACACTCTGTAGTGATGTCTTCACGCTCATTGATCAGGTTTCATTTTCCCTCATCATCACACTGCATACACAAATGGCTGATAGACTTTCCATTAGTCTACAGTGGTAATGCTATGATGATTAGTAATGGCAGAGTTCACTGAAATTACTCCATCCACACCTTATTCTGTTCCACCCTGTGCTACAATTGTATCACCAAGGTAACAAAATTCAATTTCATCATCCACATGTATTTTATCAATATCGGAGTTCTTATTTGCACACAAACTGGTTATCAACTAAACGAAAAATATAGATAGAACATAGTAAGACGAACACAATGGAACTGTTTAAGTAAATATATCAAAATATGATACTCCAATCACCAAAAAGAAAAAAAGACTGCATGAGTTAATAAATATATGGAATGCGAATATTTATCTATCAGATAAGTACAAAAGTTTTGTTGGTTTGTAGAAATGTAACTTTAAACCATTGTAACTTACGTTATACACATTGTTATAACTTAAACATATCACCATGATTAATTTGTAATTATTTTCTTCTCAGATTATTAAAGCATCATTCAGATTTTTCTACAATATTCTCACTCATGTTGACACAAAAACGACTTTCTTTAATCAACAGAAAGTGAATCATCTTCCACTATGATAATGCTTGTCCTCACACGTCACTATTCATCAAAAATCTCATAGAAGAATTTGATTGGGTTATCTTACTTCACTCTGCATATACTCTTGAAGTTTCCATAAATTATCACTTATTTCAAGGATTACAAAATTATCTAGATCGCCTTAGGTTAATAATACAGGAGGCAACTGGACATGAGTTACATTCTAATTTATATCAAAACATAAATCATTTTACAAGCAATATATTTACATTGAACATTTTACAAGCAATATATTTACATTGAACATTTTACAAGCAATATATTTACATTGAACATTTTACAAGCAATGTATTTACATTGACCATTTTACAAGTAATGTATTTACATTGAGCATTGTACAAGCAATATATTTATATCGACTATTTTACAAGCAATATATTTACATTGAACATTTTACAAGCAATATATTTACATTGAACATTTTACAAGCAATATATTTACATTGAACATTTTACAAGCAATATATTTACATTGAACATTTTACAAGCAATGTATTTACATTGAATATTTCACAAGCAATGTATTTACATTGAACATTTTACAAGCAATATATTTACATTGAACATTTTACAAGCAATATATTTACATTGAACATTTTACAAGCAATATATTTACATTGAACATTTTACAAGCAATATATTTACATTGAACATTTTACAAGCAATATATTTACATTGAACATTTTACAAGCAAGACGTTGACAAATGGTATTAATTTATAGAAAGCAAAGGTCATTATTGTTCTGAATAAAAATTTTCAAAAACACAGTTTTCATTTGCAAGATTAAATTTCAAATCGGCAGAATGCTTTGCACCGAACAAATACATGAACAATACGTAAGTTCATGTAACCTACTTTATTTTAATTAAATGTTCTAAGAGTCTGTACTATAACATGAAAAGAGACACAAGCAAAGTTTAATTCTTATGAGTGAATATAATTTTAATCTGAAACCTATTAATATATTAATTTAGAAGATTAGGTCTGAGATTACTTTGATACCGATAATGAACATTCAGGATAAACTCATTACACACTCATTAGAAGTAATCTTCATATTATCCTCCTTATGTACATTTCGTTATATCATATTTATTTACTGTTTTCATTTGTGTCTGCATCATCAAAACTATGAGTCACCATATAGTTAATCAGAGTAATAACACCATACGTTGAACTTAGGCCTCTATTCAGTCCCACAAGAAAATGGATATCGCCAGTATCAGTGCGTGTGCAAGTATTCAGTTTTGAAGCAAAGGTTCTGTAATCACTAACTACATCTCTCCTGAAGCAGCACTGCTTGATTCCAGTGCTAAATAAAAGTCAAAAACAGTTGGAAGCAATGCTGAGATAAGCAGATAGCTGCTATTTCGCTTCTTTACGCCAAAGGAAGATGTGAAACAAGGTTGGAAGATGTGAGAGTTAAGTCACTGTGGCCTTTGAAAAAATGCCTGAGCATCCCCGTGGGCATTCACCAATTAGAGCGGTTCAGGCAGTAAGCAATAAGCTTACTCGGTCTGAAAGACGGCAGGCAAGGCATGGAAGGGTAAATCTCCAA
>NC_136518.1:44054964-44104964 GCF_053919585.1 Euprymna scolopes
ATATATATATATATATTGGGAAACCGTTTATTAGGAGTCTCGAACCCAACCCTTTATTATTATTACGGGGGTACCGTGTTCGGACTCCAGCTAGGCTCTGGGACATAGTTGTTGATTCTCTGTTTTGAATGTTACTTTTCACTGCCTTCGTTCAGGATTGAACTCAGCACCTTTGGGTAACTGTAAAATTTGATACAACGGCTAGTTAAATATAATCCAGCTGCATAGGATATATATATATATATACATATATATACATACATACATACATACATACATATATATATATATATATATATATATATATCCTATGCAGCTGGATTATATTTAACTAGCCGTTGTATCAAATTTTACAGTTACCCAAAGGTGCTGAGTTCAATCCTGAACGAAGGCAGTGAAAAGTAACATTCAAAACAGAGAATCAACAACTATGTCCCAGAGCCGAGCTGGAGTCCGAACACGGTACCCCCGTAATAATAATAAAGGGTTGGGTTCGAGACTCCTAACAAACGGTTCCCCAGTTCGATACAAAACATCTGATGAAGGCCGGTGGGCAAAACGGCCGAAACGTTGTGACTATAACAACCAAGATGAGGAAGTCAGTCATACAATCTCAATAAACAATATATTGACATTGAACATTTTACATATATATATTATATATCATAGTATATATATATTTTTTCGCCTATGCGGCTGGATTATATTTGATGTAGATGTTTGAGTGCTGCCTGCCCAATCAATAGGCGAACTGTGGCACATTTGGATGTAGATAGCACCCAACTTTATGTTGGATCTACCTTCTGCGATTTGACCGTCATTTTGACTGTTGATGGTAGTTACAAATGCTCGCTATTGAAGAAGATTCAGGAAAATTCCACCAATTCTTATATCTAGACACATTTCCTTCAAGAATTAGGTCAAAGCCTTTTCAGCTATGTTTGCTTTTACATCTTGTATGGAAATGAGATAAACGCTTCTTACCTGCAATGGCTTTGGCATTATGACTAGGGCTAGGACAACAGCATATTCTTTTCTTTTCTTTTTGACTCTCAAGTATATATCAGTTAATATCTTATATATTTTTTTATAGAATGATGTGGTTCTCGGTTGATTAACCGTGTCTTACGTTGCTGAATATATATGCTCGAGAGTCAAAACAATGAAAAGAATATGCTGTTGTCATAGCCCTAGTTATGGCTATGCTATAACCAGATTGATGTATTGCAATCGACTAGTGGAAAGGATCTCTTCAGCTGTGCTTCGCCCAAAACTTTATATTGGTTGAATTATGGATGCTTTATATGCTTGACCGCTCGGGTGATTTGGCCATGAATAGTGCGTCATTTCTTGCCTTAATACACCTGGATATTCCATGAGCTTTGGTGGGTGGTGAACTGAGGAAGAAATAGCTTGAGTACATAGAAAATGATTTGACTATGCAACATAATTGCTTTTGGACTAGGATCAAAGTGTAGTATCTGTTCTGATACTACACTTCGCCTTTACTGACCTCGATCAGTGAAGGAGAAATCCTTCTAGATTGAGACAATTTTAATTTTTGTTCCTTTCCAGAGTGCCCCTTTTTTGGGAGCTGGTTTTTTCCCCCACATTAAAAACCGACCTTGTGTCTAACTTTGCCCTTGTGAGGAGGCAAGTAAATAGGAACATAACTGATTTTGATTCTTTGGATCAAACTGATGAAAGCAGACATGAGACTTTATTATTGTCTGGGATGCTCACTATACCTTAAATACTTAAACATGATGATGATGATGATGATGATGATGATGATGACGATCATGCAAAAATAGATTAATAGGTAGCTAGAAATTTAAGTAAGATTTTTGCTAAAAGAAAATTCAACTAAGACAAAATTTGATCTAAAACATAGCAATTATTGGTCCCCAAACAAAAGGAGGTTGGACCTGTAAATTCACCCTTGTCTGTTCCGCACTTTTCTCAATAACTACGCCTTGGAATTCTTTCAAATTTTGCACAAACATTAAACATGGTATGAGTAAAAAATTAACAGAACGGACTTTCCGGGAAAACTCTGGTTGCCCCCACCCCCACCCCTAGAGGTGCCTTTCAGGTTAAAATGGTTAAAATTAACACTTTTGTGCTTATTAAAAAAATTGATGCCTTGGATTTTTTAAAAACTTTCTGAAAAGTTGTAACTAACTGATTTCTATATAATTTTGTTTGTCTATACTTCGCGATAACTCTTGGATGTGCCCCAGGGGCTCTTTTAGGGCTAATAAAATCACTCTATTTTTGGGACTATTTTACCATATTTGTCCAAACTTTTCTGCGTATGTCTATTTAGCAGTTTTGCAAATATGTTAAGGCCTTGGGGACTTTTGGGGCTAAATGGGGGGGGGGGCAAATAATGGACTTAGTCGTTTCTTTTTTTGCATGGTGCAAAACTCAAACTTACATATGCTAACTGGACCATTTGTTAATTTTCACTAGGATTTGATGTCCCCTGGGGTCTTTGGGGGTTAAATGGGAGGGGCGCAAATGCTGAACTTAGTAAATTTTTTTTATGCCTCTTTCACTGTGCATTCACGGGGGACCATGCATGCTTCACTGGTTTTCATTGCTTTAATTGTTCTGTATGCATCAATTAGTGCATCTTTTTCTGGTAAACCGACCACCATACATTGATGTTACACGAATAAATAGTGCCATTATTAAATGCTATCGACTGCTTTTGTTAAAACAAAGATAAGGGGAATAATTTTGAGATTGAGATGTCTTTTTTAAATCATGTGATCAGAAATAGATACGCTGCCATTAAACAGACAGGATACGAAGGAAAGCATTAGTAACGGGTTAGAATTTTGCATGATTTTAACTTTTATATGGAAAAAATAAAATTTAAAACTTGTAAAACAAATGGAACTCATTTAAGTAAAGTTTATCTTCCCTTGATATGAAGTAATTTACAATTATATATATTAATCACCCCTTATTAAGGTCCATAAGCCTCTTGAGGATAGGGAATAATGAATTTTTCAGTTGGACAATGAACAACACCCTAACACGATTGGAGACGCTGCATGAAATGGATAGAATTTGATTATTTGAGGGAATTTCTTGACAAGAATTTGTTAGCATTGGACTTGAAACGACCATGTTGTCGTCATGGAACAGAGTATGGACGCACATAAGCAAATGCATGCAAAATGAGAAATGACGTTACTGTAAAGAACAGTACTACAAAAAGGAGAAAGAGCATATTGGAGAGACGATCACGTGAGAGACCTCACAGCCGTAATGAGAAGTGACACATGGCTGGAGAATAAGGAAATAAATGTGAGTTTGAGTTATTCATTGTCTTGGACACCTTTGCGACGTAAACTGCTACAATGTGCGGGTTCCATGTGTAGATGTGTGTAATGTTACAGCCAGCTGGGAAGCAGATCCATGGTATTGTGTTCCACAAATGAGTAGTTCTGGGAAATAAACTTTGTTTATGGAAGTTCCGTTTAGTTTAAGGTGCACAAACGAAAAAAGGAAACTTCTTTACAGTGGTTGTAGCTAGACGAGTGTGAATGTTTTAGAGTGATGAACAAGAGATTGGAGCTCAGTCATGAACCTAATATGAAAATAACGACAGCATAGGAAAAATAGGAAAAGGTGTGTTCGGTGTGGAAAGTTGCTTTAGGGAATAGAAAAGATCATCTCAAATTAGATTTCGACTTTGTGCTTTCTCAAGGCATGAAAGGATACTTTAAGCAGCACCTCCTCAGATGAAATATTTGGAATAAAAAGGTTCCGAAAATAAAACTCGTGGCTCTGTCGTTCTTGGGGAGAATCTTCATTCCAGCGTTTCCGCCAAGATAAGACTCAAGATGGACCAAATATGTTTTCCAATTGGCCAGATGTTGAACCCCACAATAAAAGTTATTCGTGTTTTGTGTTATAAAGGTATTTATGTATATTCTTTTACCGTCGTAAACTGTAATTAAATGCACAAACACACACACACACAACAAACTTTAGATAGACGATCACACGTATATACACTCGCATATGCTAGACTCGCATATACTAGACAATAACAGAAACTCATAAATATATACACGATTTAACTCTCCCATGTTATACAGGAAACCCACTACATTACATTACCATGAAAGATATTGGACCAATTAAATTATGATGGAATGTGTTGATTGCAATGGAACCACAAATGAAATCATTTCTACTCCAATCTCTATATAATCTATCAAATACGAATGACATCAAGGTTCGTTAGCGATGATTGCTACGAGCGCATAATGTCATTAACGGACCAAAGTAAATACATATTGTTCAGAACACCCGAATCGAATTTATAGTGAAACTGCAAAGACAAATATAAATATTATTTATACACTGTTTTAATGTTCTGTCCCGTTGCAAAAGCTGTGGGTTGTGCTGTGGGTGACAGTATCGCCTTAGCCATCGAAACTGCTGCCACTCAAGACTAGAAACTGATGAAGATAGAGTTTTATATCCGCAATCACATGTTGGAAAGAAAAGCATAAATTTCAAATTATTTTAATGTATAACTGATAAATGTTCCCAATACTTCTTGAAATTCGGTAACTAAATGTGGTCGTCTTCAAGTCCAACATAAACAAATTATTGATGAACCGTCCCCTTAAGTAATCCAATTTGCTAAATTTCCACTACTAACGATCACTACGATATTATCCCATTAACCCTTATCCACGAGTGGCCTCCGGGCCTTAATAAGTGGTCACTCCTATGTGTAAATAAATTATTAAAAAAAATAAAATTAGTTTTGTATTTATCTAAAATCCTTTCATTTATAATGCTATTCATGCTATTCTGTTAACACTAATATATGTGTGTGTGTGTGTGTGTGTGTATGTGTGTGTGTGTGTGTATGTGTGTGTGTATTCTAGTATTCTGTTAGCACACTACACCCTGCACTGATGATAGCTTAATTGCGGTATACATATTTCCATAACTTTATATGTAACAAAGCTATGGAGACGTATGTAGCAGGAGTGACATTTCCTGTATGTAAATGACCAAACCGAGACATGGGGTGACGTCACAGCGAAAGAAAGTGAAGGGAAACAAAAGCGGAGAGAGATTTAGAACTACATGGAAAGCAACAGCGAAGCGAAGCAGATACTGGTGAGAGAGATTTGAAATTCCGTGTGACAGTGACTGGACTTGAACAGGCGTGTTGATGTGGGAAGCGAAAAAGCGTATGTTCGACACAGCAGAATTTTGTTAATCACATGGCGACTACAACGACTTGGAAGCACATATTGTTGCGTGAATAATTTTAAAAAAGATGCTATCCAAACTTTTTACAAATAATCGTTGGACAAGCGTGTGCTGTGGGGCGAGCTGCAGACATAGCAGATGGCTGACCTGAGAGAAATGAAGGGATGTGCCCATATTGTGCCTAGCTAGAAAAATTATGTGTCTGAGTTTTGGAAAGTACCGTTAATAAATGCATTTTGTTAAAACTGAAAAAAAAAAGCCGAGTCGAATTTCTTTCCTTTGTGAGACTTTTATACACAGCGTTAGGTCAGTGTTAAAATGTAACTGCAACGTCACACATACAAGCACACACACACACGCACACACACACACACACACACACACACACACACACACATATATATATAAGTACATAGGTTTAATAATATATGTTGAGAAACACTTTAGTAAGAGTTAAAAACATATTTATTCTTTGGAAAGGAAACACAAATAGGGGCGAAAGTCCTTAATCCGTGGAGTTTCGAAGAAATACTTTCCTTTTCGTTAGAGGAGAGGAGTTAGCAAAATGCGTAAATAAATTTTACTTGTAAAGCATTTAATGAAACTTAGTATGAAATGAACCATACTAGCGTGGAAATGAAATATAGAACAATGAAATAGATGGAGTGGGGTAAAAAGAAAAAAATTGCTTCATGTCAGATGGTGTCCCCATGGTTGGTGAGTATAAAATTCAGTGAATCCAGGAAGTTAGTGAAGGTAAAAAATCCAAGTTTGAGGTAATATATACAAATATTGGCATGTGAAAGAAATAACAAAATAATTCTACAAAACTGCAACTCACTGCTTTTATTTTTAATCCTCATCGGACATTGGACAACGTAAAGCATGTCTGAATGTTTTTTTTGTTTTTTACTCTTTTCTTTTAATTATATATTTAAAACAAGCTTCGTTCTTTCTAGTCACCACTAAGAAAATGAAGAAAACCAGTTGATAATCTCTGTTATTATTAAAAAAATAATGACTTTTCCGGTATAAACAAGACTATATATAAATATATATATATATATATATATATATATATATATATATATATATATATATATATATATATACATATACTAGAAGAATATCTGTCTCAAGATGGGGCTAAGTAACAACAAGACAATGTAAACGGATCATCATTAATTTTTTTTTTGTGTGATATAAAAAGCGCTTTGGACGTAAGCTAATTTGAAAAAAAACATGAAAACGATTTTAAATTATTAAATGTATACAGATTTGTAGAAAATTATATTTTAATGCTACTGGGAAATTTTATTTGTTGTATAATCCGTGTTCTCTTCGATTTCTCAGCTGTTAACTATACTGCACATTTACTCAATATTTCAATTCATAAAAAAAGAATCAATTTCTATCAGAATAAAAACTTTTTATTCACTTTATCACGATTCCAACTTTTACAAAGTCTCTCTTGTCAACATAGCTAAACTGGAATGGAAGTAAGTAAGAATTCCCTACAAAAAGTTAAGAGACAACCAGGAAAAGTAAAAGCTAGGATTACAAAATAACTCACCTGTCCAAACTTTAACCGATAAAATAAGTTCTTACCTGTAAATAAAAAAAAGAAAGAAATTTAAACGATCATAAAGTTTAATATATACAGAGGCTAAAAACATAAAGACAATTTCCAAAATATTATTTCAATGGAATTATTTATAAATACTAGAATACGCAACCTGTGACGGATGGAATTAATCCCACACACAAAAAAAAACAGGTATGTACCACATTTACTTTTGTACTTTTACTTTTTTATTATTAGTGAAAGATAGTAAACGTTATGTCTGGAATTCTTAATCGAATTTTCAGAAGAATTCGTTACATGATTTTGATTCTTAAAAATGTGTCAAATTTAAGGCTTAAGCTGAAGAGTCTTAAAAACGAATTTGAAATTAAGAGAATCTTGTTTAATTGTTGCCTAATTTCATAAAACTCTTTTTTTTTTTTAATATGAACTTGTGCCCATGAAAACTTCTTGAAAATTTTTTAATATTAAAAAAAAAACTACACTTCTAATAATATTTATTAATTGATATATAATACCTATTGTTAAAATCCACAAAAATTCAGAGGCATCAGAATTTTTGCAAGGGGCTTCTGCCGCCTTTGCAAAAATACTAAATTAAATTATGACTATTATGCATTTTATTTGTCTTACTGCTATTAATATTAGTATTAATATTATTGTTGTATCATTTCTTCACATTATCTTTACTATGTTTTTTCAGAGTTAATATTATTACTATTACTTCCGTCGCTTTGGTTCTATTAGTATCATTATGAGTTTGCTATCAGTATAATCATTAATATTTGTAATACATTTTCCTCAATTACTATTGTAATTAACATTTTCCTCAATTAATATTGTAATACATTTTCCTCAATTACTATTGTAATTAATATCTTTATATTCTTACTGTTATCAATAATATTAATACTATAAGTAGTAACAGTAATAATATTATAATTTTTGTTATTATTGATCTTCGTATAAATATTGCTAACACCACTATCATCATTAATGCCTGGGCATTGCATTTCCTCACTTACTATGAAGTCCCGGGAAATACCGGGGGACGAGTAGGCTATTTTTAATAAATAAATATTTTTAATATCCATCGATACGTTTAATTTTTAACTAACAATCATCGATATATACATATATATATACATATATATATATATATATATATATATATATATATATATATATATATATATATATATATATATATAATAGACAAAGGTAGTTTGCTTGAAGCATTGCTGGTAAATAGATATGGAAGAGTATAAGAAGGCTATTGCAATGCAGACAACTGGATGCTGCATTGGCTGACGTATGAACAAAAAAGGACGAACGAAAGAAGCTCCTATTTATTTTGTTATTTTATTTAACTTCGTATATCCATTCATTTTTCAAGACAACCATAATACAAATCAGTACATATGAACTTACTGTTTAATGTAACATATTGTGGAGGTCTTAATATTTCGAGATTTTATCTCTTTTTCAAAAGATAGAGACTAAATAATGTCCCTAAAAGGAAAAACAGGCGGAAATGGATGCAGGAACGGGACAACTGTAAAGCAGAAAAAAGTTTATGCATGGGTTTCTATATTTATATTGCTGTAGACATTTTCATTATTTATTCATCTGTTTAATTTATTTTTTTTTTTAATTATCTGTTGATTTTTTTATCTATGTTTTTTGGCGAACGAGGTATCGTTTATTGTTTAAATTTGTACCGGAAATAAGTAATGTTGTGAATCCGTAATTTTTTGTGTTAGGTTGTGTGCTAGCAGTGTCAAAAAATGATTTTAAGAATGCGTGAAACAAAAATTGAATAATTCGACCTCCTATTTTTACAAGCTTATAACTACTTGAAAAATGTAATTCAAACCCTAATTTTTTCAATTTTTTAAAAAATAACAGGTTTAATAGTAAATTATGCAATATTTGTTTTTTTTTAATCGGCTTTCTTTAAAAAAGATTTGAAGAAAACCAACGAAATTTTTCTTCCTTCGAGTATAAAAAATCGATATAAATTCCAAAAAATCACTTACTTAAAATAAAACAATTCAATGTGTAGTTCTATTCTTCATTGTTAAGAATTTATCCATATTAATATTTTAAATTCCATTTATTTTTTAAATAAAAGAAATTTTTAAACGACTGTTTGAAAAACGCGCTATCATGGAAGCATTTTTCGAGAAATCGGAAGTAATCTTTCTCCTTGTTTTGAACTACGGATGAACAAAAGGACATAAAAATCACACGTTCGCGTTAGGCATGTAGCCTTGTACCTGGAGAAATATGTGTTCCCATAGTTTAAAAATAGTAAAATTTTACTCATAAGATTATTGCTTAAAAAAAAAAAACACTCCAGGAATTTTTTTTCTTTTCTGAAAGAAATACATAATTTTTTTATTTATTATATTTTCATTCTTTTTTGTCGAGTCAAATTTTTTTTTTAAATATCTAAAAAAAGAAAATATTGAATGAAATAGAAAAAAATTGTTGTTATCGTCCATTACTTACTGGACAATATAAGCAGAGCATAGGCTTCCAATTAAAAAAAAATCAACGTGGTTTAAAAAAAAAAGGTTTTACACTTTGGACTTTAAATATAAATTTCCAAAAAAAAAAAAAACACTTCTTTTTTTTTGTTTTAATTTACAATATATTATTTATTGATCTTTTATCTTGAATTTGTGATATATAAAACTTTGGTACATTAATTAATTATTTAAATTTAAATAGACATTCAAAATCGGGGTGGGGTTGAAAACGTTTGTCTAAAATATTATATTCGGTTTATTGGAAAGAGCATAACATTTCACATTGACCCTGAAAATATCGTAAAAATTGAATCAATAAAAGAATTTTGATAGATTTTTAAATTTTAAAAATTGAAAAATATTCAACTCGTAAAATTCAATTGATTTCAATAGGTAAAAAAATCGTGGAAGCGCGCCGGCACTTTTTAAACACTGTTTTATTTTAAATAAAAAATAATATTTATATTATTTTTTATACAACTTTAATAGTTTATTTTGGAAGTATATTCCATAAAGAAAATAAACAACCCACTTTTAATGCAGAAATTACGAGTTTTTTTAATATTTTATTCGCAGTTTCGTGTTAGGGGTGTCAAAAATTACCCCCAAATTCTGATACACCTAGCTATGTACGTCAATAAAATATGCTGATTTTATTTTATTATTTTTATCATATATTTGTTCATTAATATCCTATTAAAATAAATTATACATAATTGTAATATGCTACTCAATGTTTATAGTACTTGCGTTGTCATGGAAACACCTTAAGAAGTTAATCTAATAAATTGTAAAGCAGAAAGGGTTTATGTGTAGAGTTTCTTAATTTATATCATCGCTGCTAATATAAACATTTTCAGTAATATACTTATTTATTTAATTTCATTTTTTTTTCAATTCTTTCTTTGTATACTTGTTGATTTATTACTTAGGTTGTTGTTGTTATTATTATTATTATTATTATTATTATTATTATTATTATTATTATTTTTTTTTTTAATTTTAGCGAACCAGTGATTATTTAAATTCCGAACGGAAATGAGTGACACTTTGAATTTATAATGTAGACAGCGTTTAATGTGAAATTTATTCGGATTTCTATTATGTTGTGTGTATCTATAAATCTGCCGATCTTAATTTTTTAGACACAAGCTCGGTTTTTTCTTATGCGAGGGAAAATCTAGCTTCCCAAAGAGGAGCATTCTGGATAGGAACAAAGAGAAAAATTGTACATAAATGGATATAAAAAGCTAAATAAAATAACAAAACAAATAAGACTTTTTTCGTTTGTCCATTGTTGTTCATAAGTTACGCCAATGTAGCAATCTGTTTCCTGCATTGTTATAGCCTTTTCATACTCTTCCATGTCTCCTTTTCTCTCTCTCTCTCTCTCTCTCATATATATATATATATATATATATATATATATATATATATATATATGTATATATATATTTTACATGGGGTCACCACTTATCAAGGCCGATAGGCCACTCAAGGATGAGGGTTAAAGAGTGTACAGTAGTCAAAAGAACAATATAGTAATCGATAGTAATGGAAGTTCGGTAAATTTGTTAACTTAAGTGGAACGGCTCATTAGAAACTTGTTCACGTTGGACTTGAAGACAATCATATTATAGACAGCTGGAAAGCAGGAAAAACGGAAGACAATTCCACAGGCGTGCACTTCTAAGAAAGAAGCTTTGTTCATGGAATCTATGTTTAGGTTTAGGCACAGATAAAGAGTGGGGGGAATTATTGATAGTGTTTTCAGCTAGTCGAGTGTTTCTTGTGAAAGTTTGGCGAGGGGGGACCATAGACTAAAGCTCAGTCGAACACTTTCCATGAAAATAACGACAAAGCAGAGACAAACTCGAAATATCTCTTCTGTGAGATAGAGGTTGCAGCGAAGAGAAAAGGACATCTCCCACAAGATTATTAATCAATTAATTTTTTTATTAATGATTCTGTGTTATTTAATTGTTACGTTTACCTCAACGTTTTTAAGGGAGTTACCCGCCCTTTGTATATATTCGAGTCGCCCTCATTTCGGACGTATTTTGTTTATTATTATTAATGTTTTTTTTTTTTAATTTATTAAAATTTGAATAGATCTTTTTATTCAAATATCTATTAAATATTTTACGTGCATAAAAGTTACTCATGGGCATGCGTATTTCTATGCTTTACCTGTCGTCAACATGGCTAAACTTTTAACAAAGCTACTTATCGAACTGAGACGAGTTCGATCCTTGTTAAAAGTTTAGCCATGCTGATGACAGATAAAACCTAGAAACATGCCCGTCCATTGATGAGTTTTATGCACGTAAAATATTTAATAGATATTTGAATATAAAAAAATATTTTGGTTAAACTATATATATATATATATATATATATATATATATATATACTAGCAATCGGTGCCCGGCGTTGCCCAGGTGTTTTGAGGTTAATGCTGAGAAAAAAAAAGGTCAATTTTTTAAAACTTTGACCCCTATTATGACCTCTTAATATTTATTGTTTAGGGATCAAGTAAAGTTAATAAGTTAGATCCATGTCCAAGGAATCTATATCTAAAATATCACGTGTTTACTGTTTAGACCCAAAATTGTAGGAGGAGTTTGGTAGAGTTCTCAAAGGTCAAATCGTTGAATATTGACCACTTAATCGCCAAATTTCTGTCGAAAACCTATCACATCGATTTTCCCAAATCTCAGTACCCTGTATATCAAATTTCGAATCTCTAGGCTTAAAATTGACAGAGTTTTAGCGTAGGGAAATGCACACAGACATACAGACACACACAGACACTTATATATATATATGTGTGTGGCATCCGTCAGTCGAAACGACTATGGATCAGCAGCGCCGTATTAAGATGTTGTTATAAACATAAACATCATATATATAAGGATAATAGTACGCCATATATATAACAAAAGACCATTATTTACTCAAGTGAAAGGAAAACCCGGGGGAACTTTACCCAAAAATAAATCTATATTTTTTTTGTGTGTAATGATAGTCTTATAAGCGAGTAATTAATAATTCAACCATCTGGATTCTTAACCAAACAGAAAGTTCAAGTAGGGGGAATTCCCTTTTTTTTGATAGCGAGGCCAAATTTCGCGAATTTGGCCTTTTTTTAAAGCAGTTTGGCCTTCAAAATTTCTGTTTGGCCTTTTTCTTCACCGATGAAATCTGGAGACGCAACGGGAATTTTCGGCAAAAAATGTTGTTACTATGCACATCTATGTAATGAAATACAATTTGTGGCAAAATTTCAGGAAAAACTAATGGATGGTTATCTCGCAATAGTCCGGACAATTCGCTAAATTATCTCGTCAAAACCTTAAATCTCGAATTTTTGTGCATTTTTTTTTGGGGGGGGGGCTAATTTGGCATAATAGTGTCCATTTAATAGTATTATCTTGAAAAAATAAAAAAAATAAGGAAAATTACCAAAAAAAACAAACAAGAACAACAAAAGTGTGCCGTATTTTTAAAAGTTTTATTGCGTTGTTTTTATTTGCTTTTTTTATTTCATCGGTGAAGAAAATGGCCAAACAGAAATTTTGAAGGCCAAACTGCTTTAAAAAAAGGCCAAATTCGCGAAATTTGGCCTCGCTATAAAAAAAAGGGAAATCCCCCTACTTGAACTTTCTGTTTAATTTCGCTTGTAGCGTTGATTTTTTTTCTTTTTTCGCTATAAAAAAATAACTACTTGATGAAATTACGTGATTTTTTCTGTAGGAAAACTTTATCCCATGACGAGTACGTACAATATATTTTTTTTAAAAATATTTCCAATTTTTAATGTCAATGGAAAACTGCACAAGTACCCAAACCCGAAATGTAAAGACCACGAGTGAACGCGCGTTTTTTTTTTTTAGTTTAGTTTCATAATGGCGGCCGTGATGTCGGAGGTTCGATTGTTAGATTGTAAGTTAGTTTCGTATTTTTGTAATTTGTAAATCGCAAGTTAGGAAAAAATTAAACCCTTCCAAGATGGACAATAAATAAAGCCATAATATTTTATGGTAAAGTTAAGAGCCTACGAACCATAGTTTTTTTAGGAGATGTGATTATTGGATTAACCAATCAGAAATCGTCTGTGGCACACACATCTCTGTTTATATATATATATATATATATATATATATATATATATATATATGTCTTAAATGGACACGTAAAATGAATACATTATTTCATAAAACCTTAATACAGAATATATACATATAAAATCAGAACAGGGTAGGATATAGATGATGTAGGGCCCTGGGCTATCGTAAATTTCCAGGCCTCTCTTTACCACTTCTAGATAAAAAAAAAAAAAACTTCCAAATTATAACTCTCAAACAATCTTAAAAAAAAAAAAAGAAAAAAGAAAAAGAAAATTAATTCTATTTAGGATTCATCAGGTTCTGAGGCCTGAGGCTTTGAGACCCCATAATATTACAAGCAGTATTTAACAATATTCGTGTGTGTTAGCGGCCTTATAGATACTATTGCAGCATAATTACATAGACGTATTAGAACACAGAAATTATGCGATGTTGAGCTTGGATACTTCTGAATCCATGACTATCTGATAATCTCTATCTCTACTATTATATAAAAAGAAGTTTGTGTGTGTGTGAGTTCGTTCCCCATGGACTCGAAAACGGCTGGGCCGATTTTTAAGAAATTTCACACGAAGGTATTTTAACTGCCTGACAGAGTTCTTAGATAGCTGTTGTATAGGAATGTTTTTAATAAGTATTAATAATCGAAATAATCCGATGAAAGAAGGAACAAGCGATTTTTACCAAGGCTTAGAGCGTACACAGCCTAACATCACAAGTGCATTTGAAAACTTTTATTAGCACGCAAATCAAAAAAGTCCGACATACGTATTAAATCAACAGTAGGTTATTTGATATGACAGGGACGCGTTTGAAATGAATGTTTCTGTTTAAAACATAACTACATCATGATCCTTTAGTTTTTCATTTTAAACTTAAATTCAACTTATCATTACCACACAAGCAGTAAGACCAATCATATAAAATCAACAGTAGATTGTTTGATATGACAAGGGCGCATTCGAAATGAATGTTTCTGTTTAGAGCACAATTGGAGCATAATACTTGACTTTTGCATTATAAACTTTAATTCAAGCCATTATATATAAAAAATAAGTCGTCCCAACTGTAAAGCAACTCAAATCGTTGAAGACCTATGAAGACCGGAGTGGTACGATTAAAACTAGAAAACTTAAGTGCTCCAGAAGTTATTTTTCTACATAGTCACCACCATTCTCAATGCACTTTTGTGAGGAATTCAATGGAACAACTGTACTTCTGACGCACGTCAATGACAGGAGTTGCTCTTTTAGAGTCTCACACCGTCAATATCTGCAACAGATAGATGAAAATTTCAGGCTATGAATGCATCAGTTCAGTCATCATAACAATGCAATCTCCTCTGATCCATCTAAGCAGAATAAAATATAGGAAGCATTATTTTGGAACACCCTGTATGAAACAAGACTAATGCTGAAAAATAGGAAAAAATTAGGTTATTGGATGAAGAAATATTCACCTTGCAGATATGAAATAAGAGTCACAAAGATCCTTGAAAGATAAAGGGAGCTGTTGAAATTTATATAATTTGAGATTAGAAGCAAAGCAAAGAATTTTTAAAGTTTGCCTCCTGGAGATAAACACAAACTAAAGACGGAAGATATTTAAGAAGACCAAATTTAGAAATCCAACACGAAATCTTTGAGCAAAGCAAATATTTTAAAGCATCAAAATCGCACCAAGAAATGAAGGCGCTGTTGCTAAATGATATCTACAATGTTTTCATATAAGCACTGACCACTACTTAACAGTGCTCTATTTGTTTATTTACAAAGAGCTTTAAATATGCTAAATAGTACTAGGCGATATTATCAACAACAGAGCTCAATCCAAGAGCCTATTCGTGACCAGACGCACACACACACACGTTCAGCTTTATAGTATAGATATATGAATAAAATATATATATATATATGAATAAAAAAAATCAATACGGAAAATATACAAATGTCTATATCTTTCTGTATTTATTTCCTATGTATTGACGTGTAGGAATATAAAAAATTAAAAAAACAAAAAACAAGAATGTTTGAGAGAGAGAGAGAGAAAGAGAGAGAGAGATCAAAATTTAAAAAAATACATTAAAAAATATTCCAAAGCAAATACTGAAAATCCAAAATTTCTCTTAGAGTGTTGCCATAGACTCAATCTGGTTTTGTTTTTGTCAAAATTTGTTGAAGATTCTGCTGTCAGACATTAGGAAACATGGGGCATTTACAATTTTAAAGGAAGATTAAATCTAGACAGTGTTAGAAGATCTATATCAATGCTATACCCACATTGCAATGAATGGATGAGCGTTCTTGGCTTAGTGGATGTAGAACAGTTAAAATAGCAGGTCCAGTTCATAGAGGAAGGTTAAGGTAAACATGGGAGGAAAATAGATTTGAGCAAAACATGGGAGGAAATGATAGGAATGAACTTGGGAGAAAGAAGGATAAATAAATACTTAGTCAGATATAGGTTTGTTTGGAAGTCTATTTTTAAAAGCCGTCTATGTCAGCATGTAGAATAGACGTTAAATCGAATATGACAACGAGTGATGTAACATGCACCATTTTTTATAGTCTTACGTATGATTCAAATGAAGGGTGAATGCTGGTCTCCCGACCAACCAGCAAAACACTTCAAATATTTTATTTAAACTTAAGAAATAAAAATAAAGCATGATAGATAAAAATGAGATTTCACACTTAAGTGTGATCGACAAGAGAAACTTGGATGAATAAGTTTTTTTTTAGAATTCTGAAGATTGTGTGTTGCTAACGTATGTGAGTAGATAGTAAAAACAAAATCTACAGAATTTGAAAACAACCTTAAAAAACCTGGAATTTGTCAGGTTTACTGCATATTTTGAAGCCCAAAGCTATCTCAGGTTTGGTGCCATGGTGTAAAAGAAATAAATGTCATCAGAAATTTTTTATATGCAAACTTAAAAAAAAAAAAATTGGAAATATTTCTTGGGGCGTGAGGTCCTAAGTCTTTTTTTTTTTTCCTTATCTTAAATCGAATGCTGATTCTATGTCTAATTTAATGGATACCATTTTGTAGAGGCAGGGATGGAGGTCATAGAAGAGAGCAAGAAACGTTCACTTGCAAGACAAGAACGGATATTCTTAATATACGGCTATTCAATCTGTGAATTTAAAAATAAAAATGCTATTTCAAGTGCTTAAGCATGACAATTGTATTTTACAACGGTCTACCGTGGTCTGGACATGTTGAATGAAACTTTGGTTTGATAAACAGATGTACCCCTCTTTTCAACTAAGTGCAAGCAAGGAAAAAGAAGGTTAAAAAAGACTTGGAATGGTTATCTTTTGGTTAGGAGCAAATAGAAATAGGTTCTGATATATCACTGCATCTTTTCTGTCCTTGTTCAATGAAGGAAAAATTCTTCTAGACTGAGGTATTTTTGATTTTTGTTCCAATCTAGAGTGCCTCTTATCTAGAGAGCTTGATTTTAACCACATTAAAATCTGACCTTATGTACAAATGTAGCTCAAAGCTGAAGGGCATATAATAAGACGACAGCATGATATATTTGTAAAAACAGAAATACTGAATAGTATGTCTCAAAAAATCTGCATCTGATACTGTATCTATGACTGCCACCAATGGCGGTTTTGATAATACAGGGTGGAATGATAACATTTTTGCCCTAGAAAAGAAGACATGATTCCATTTTTCTGATGAAAACCGTTTTTTTTTTTGTTGCAGACCATCTACTAGTTGGTCAGTTGTGTTCAAATCCCAAGAGCAATAGGAGCCTTCTATTATGTCTGAAAGTGACAATGTTCAACAAGCGAGATCAGAGATGTGCCACTGTGCAACTCATGCTCTCTACCAATCCAAGTTATGACAACAGGATCATTGCGAACACTCTCAAAATGCAAATCCGGATGATTAAATGCTTGAGGGCACAGCTTAATGCATTGGATGACACTTTGGAGGTGGTGGAGCAAAAGCTCAAGGTCGAGGACACCTTCAGGAAGACTCAGACCAAGGAGTTCATTCAAGAAGTTCAGGCAATCATTGATGAAACTCCTCAGATTTCCAGAGATATAATCATCTCACATACAACTGTGAATGCATGTGTGAAGGAGGACTTGAAGTATAGGTCTTACAGGTGCCCGATAAGCCAAATCTTCGCTAAGAATACAAAGAACCTCAGGTTAATCAGGTCCGTCGGGTTGCTAAACAAACTGAAGCATCCCAAGAAGCCAAATATGCTCTGGTTCTTTGCAGAAAAAAAGAACTTCAGTCAGAACCATCATTCGATTTCCACAAATAACAGGGACGTGCCCAGGGTGATGGAAACAAAGTTTGGTGTGATTTTACATGAGGCCTCGATCATGCCACTTCACATCTTTGAAGTCAGCTTGAAAGTCAATACCAAAGTGTACCTGAGTGTAATGATTGATCCCCTGGTGTAATCAGGTGGCCGATGGCAGACCTTGGGTATAGCAGCAAGACTCGGCACCTGTTCACAAGTTTAAAGAAACCCAGGCTTAGCTTCAGAAGGAGTGCAACAACTTTGTACCATTCTCTCACTGGCCCCCTCCTCCTTCGACCTGAACCCGCTGGACTACTTCATTTGGACATATATCAAGAACATCACAAGACCAAAGCAAGCCTGATCACCACCATCTGCTGATTATTTGCCAAGCTCCCACCGGCGCTTGTGGAAAAGGCATGCTCCCAGTTTCAGGCATGTATTGATAGTGATTGGGGCTGAAGGCAGCTACATTGAATAGATGTCAGCTCTACTACAAAGATACCTGAATTGATTTGCCAATAAAAGTTTTAAAATAAAGCTGTAGTATTGTTTTCTTTAGGGTGACACATTTATCGTTCCACTCTGTAGTATTTACTTCCTTTCCACTGCAGGAAGATGCAGCACAAGTATGAAAGATGAGGAGAATCAAGCCAGTGCCTCTAAAGAAGCATCACTCTGCCTCTTAAAAATAATTTGGGCAGCCCTGTCAACATTCTTCGGCCTTAGACAGTTAGCAATAAACTAACTCCACCCAAATAAGGAAGCTAAAGCCTAGGAAGGTGCATTTCCTATGATTACTCAGAACAATATATCAACCCAAGAAATAAAACGCCATGATAATGGCCTAGTTTCCACTGAATTGATTGCAGGGATTAGATCTTCAACTGGTATGTATACCATTAGATCTTCAACTGGTATGTATACCATCAGATCTTCAACTGGTATGTATACCATTAGATCTTTAACTGGTATATATACCATTAGATCTTCCAACTGGTATGCATACCAACGCAGAACTAGATCTTCAACTGGTATGTATACCAACACAGAATTGCAATTGACTGCAAGTCACTTTTTCAGCAATTTTATCGGAGGATGCGAATGGAGCATTTTTCTTTTTAGAAATTGGTTGAATATAGAAACTAAATTCAGCTTTGTCAGTTATTTTTTAATGTCTTTCTAGTTCACCAGCAATAACTTCTGAATAGTTTTTCCGTATCCGCCAGTAATTGCCAATGTTATAACAAATAATAATTAAAATAATCTGGTGGAATATTTATAAGAAGTATTATCATAATTACTAAATAGTATGTTACAGAAGGTCAGCATCTGATACTGTGGCTATGACTGCCACCATGATTGCTATGGCACTTTGTTATAATTCTATTCCTAATCTCTGGAATAACCCATCTACTTCTGAAATAGGGTAGATCAACATCATGCCATAACAATAAAATAATAGAATAATCCTAAAGATCAATAAAAATACTATTTACAGCTTAAACGTGACAGAGCACCCAGCAGACAGAGCTTCCTACAGAGGTGCTTTGACAAAACTAAAACTCATACTTGATGCTAAAATGTTATTTCAAATTTAAGTATGGAAGAATAACAGATGGACACATCAAATGACAGATACAGCCTCTTATAGAGAGAAGCTTGGATCAATCTAAATAGATTATACAAATAATAATAAAATTGAGTACACACGTTAGGAAATATAGAAAATTAGTTCATGGAATAATGTATGTTATCATCCTAGCAAGTGTACAATCCTACTTGTGAAACATTTGCCTGGTTTCTTACTGGTTGAATGACTACGCCCCTTGTTGAGAAGAAGTAGATGTTAATATACTCCTTTCTGAAACACACAATCTCAGTTAAACCACCATCTTGTCAAAGGAAACTATAACTTCAACAACAGCAACAACAGCCAAGAGCAGATTACTCCAAACAGATTTTCTTTTATCTATAAATAAGGGGAGATAACTCAACAGTATTACCTCAGATTAACATTACCTATGTTCCACAGTCTGACTTTGCCGTGGTTTGCTTGATCTGTTTTAGTTAATAGGTGTTCTTGTAAGTGGCATGCTGGATCAGGTGGCAGAGTACCCATCTTAACTGTAAGAGACTTGTGTTTCAAATCCAGAGTTTTGATATGTTCTACTGATGAGTCAAAAGGAAAATGAAACTCAAGTCTAGGACTTCCAGTCTGTTGCTTTCAAGGTTTCTGTGAGGTGCAGCCTTGTTTGATTGTGGAAATAATTATACATCATCTCACATTAAAATTTTTTAATAATGCATATGCAAGGCAACATGATAACAAATCGTTTAAGTTAAATCAAGATATTTCAGTTGATTCAGTCACATGTTACAAGATATGAGTTGAATTACATCATCATATTCATTTGGTAAAATAAGCTTTATTAAACAGAACTCAACATTGTATACTGGTGAGTACAGAATATAAACCGAGTAGTTGTGAGAGGGGGAAAAAAGTAGATACTGTATGTAGTGCATCATTCGTGATGAGCAAAGAAGGTAGAGATGTAAGTCAGAGAAAGACTAGGAAGTAAGTAACAGTATAATTATCTGCCTTCGGAGGTTCTAATATGGAATAAAACTGTCACATTGGGAGAGGTATCGTTCAGAGTACTTGTTCTCGCTTGGTGAGAGCACAAAATCGACTTAGCTATCTAGTGGGGGATGATCTCTCTTGTTCTCTATAACGCCTTTCTCACAGAACAGACGTTGCTAGTTTTTCTCTACGCTATTTCCATGGAAAGGGCTAGACTGAATTTTAATCTCTTGCAAGACATTCAAAACAAGAACAAATCTTTTTACAACAACAGCAAAAATTATTTCTTTCGTCCGTGTGCCTAATATCCAACATAATTTCCATGAACAGAGTTTCTTTCCAAGAACTTCTAATCTGTGGAATACATTACCACAAAATTGCTTCCCTGTGGGATAAAACATGGTCATCTTCAAATCCAATCTTAACAAATAAACATTTCAATGAGTAATCACATTCTATTGATTCCATTCATCATTTTCAATCTTATAATATTCTTAATCATTCAAATTATAATCTATCCATCTCATTAATCTTTATCCTCGAGTTGCTTTTAAGCTTAGTATACGATGATTCACTAGTAAAGCAGCAAAAGGAGTTTTGTAAAATAAGTATGGATATTCTCTGGCGTCTCTGTGAGTTTATTATTGTAAATATTATTTCAAACTTGAGTATGGCAACCAGACTGATAGAACCACTTATGGAGAGGCTTTGAGACTGAATCATTAATACTATTTCAAATTCGAATATGACAGACCAGAGAAAATACTATATTTCGATTCTTTTTAGATGAGATTGTTTTGTTTTTTGTTTTTGTTTTTTTTAACACAGGAATCACCACTTATCAAGGCCCGGAGGCCACTCGAAGATAAGGGTTAATGGGTATACATTAGTCAATGTGATTATAACATAGTAAACATAAGTAGTGGGATTTTTGTAAATTGGATTACTTGGGGGGGCGGTTTTTCAAGAACTTGTTTATGTTGGACTTGAAGATAATCAGATTGTAGCCGGCTGGAAAGCAGAAAATTGGAAGAGAGTTCCACAGGCATGCAGTTCTAAGAAAGAAGATTTGTTCATAGAATCTACATTTAGGTTTAGGCACAGATAAAGAGTGTGGGAATTTATTGATAGTGGTTTTGGCTAGATGAGTGTTTTTCGTAAAAGTTTGGCTAGGGGGGACCATAGATTGAAGCTCAGACGAGCACTTGCCATGGAAATAATGATAAAGCAGAGACAGGCTTGCAATGTCTCTTCTGTGGGAACAGAGTAATATTCTCATATTAGTTTTTATTTTCACAATGTTTTGGCCGATATAATGTCCGCCATTTTTCTGATGCCGCTTTTAAAATTTGAGAATATTTAGGGTCCAATTAGAAACTTTGTTTAGGTTTACTAGTTTGCCATGAAGATTCCCAATACTTATGCAGAATGCAGACCATATTTAGAAATCAGTGTCCCGTTGCGAAAAGGTCTGTATAACTTGGAGGTGTGCATAGCAAGTGTATATAAAAACAGGTATGTATAAACGAGGGGAGCAAACCGTGTACATGTTATATAGTTGTTTATGTAATGTTTGTTGCGCGTGTGTGTGGACATTTAAAATACCTATATATTAAATAGATATATCTATGTTCAACAACAGTTCAACAAACGCATAAATACAATAATTTACACACATACCTTACAGGGTAAATAAACATCTTTCAGGAGAATTATTCCGGCCAAAAAGAAGGAAAACATACCTAGTCCATCGGTTATTCTTGATTGACGAATCTATAAAAACTGTAAGGAAGATTCATCCTAAGGAACAACAATCGACAATCTGGTTATGTTTTCATACAACTTTTATTTTATGATGTTCCCTGTCTTTGGAGTTGCACGCAGATCCTTATCTTACATTCCCGCTATTTCCCTGCGCTTGATAGCTTGAACGATGAACGATTCTCAACCAGCTGAAAACTCCTGTCCTGTCTCTCTCTATGTCTCTCTGATTGTCTAAATTCAAACTAATCCTTTCTATGATGTAATTCAACTCATATCTTGTAACATGTGACATTTGAATAACGTTTTTCAATCTGTTAGACCCCTATTTTGTTTATCCACCGCACTCTTTCCTCGATTGTTTCTAAATTAACCTAAATATTTCACTAAACATTCCTTCTTTCAAAACATTCTATCTGCATACCTTTTTCTACATAACAGTTAACAAAACCTTAATACTGATCATAATGTTCATTTTACAAATACAGCATTGCAGACTGACGAAAATACCATTTCATATTTAAGTATTACCAAATAATGAAAATGTTATTTCTAAACTTGAGCATGATAATACAATTTCAAATTTAACTCTGACGACTGATGAAAATACTATTTCAACATTTTACTTTTTAATAATAATAGTTGATTTAGGAAAATCGACTATCAGCAAGACAACCCAATTTTGTCCCGACATGATTTAACAGCCATTCTAAATATTTAAGAACTTTTTAACTATTCTGTACTTTCCTCTAATAAGTTAGTAAACAAAAGATAACATAAAAAATTAAAATAAACTTGAAATCTTATGAAAACATATAACATGGTCCATGTTCTGCAGTAGTATCAGATTCCCAAGTTCAGCAAGATGTACTCGAGGAAGAAGGTGGGTTGTTACATCGGCCAAACGTTGTGAAAATTACAAATAAGATGAGAATAGTTGTCCGAATAATTCAAATGAGCCAAAAGAAAATGGAATTTCAAATTTAATAGTGACAGACTGACGAAATTGCAATTTTAAACTTAAACATAACCAACCAACCAACCAACTAATGGATGCAATTTCTTATTAAGATACTAGTATATTTTTTAATCGTTTTGGATGTGAACAAAGCGTAGTATCTGTTCTGATGCTGCACTTTGTCTTTTTTTCTCCACGGTCAGTGAAGGAGAAGTCCTTTTAGACTGAGGCAATTTAAAGTTTTGTTGCGTTTCAAAATGCCTCTATTTTGGGAAACTGGATTTCATCCATATTAAACCTTGACTTTGTATAAAACTTGTTTCTTATGGAGAAGGACAATTAAATAGCAAGGAACCACAGTGCTTTTACTACAATTAAATACTTCAAATATTTCTGAAATGGAAGAATTAAAATTAAAATTATCAACTATATCCCAAACACTTTGTATTAAATATTACTATAGGAGATAAATAAAATGGAAACGATTATATTGTAAAACTCAAATTATGCATAAAATCCTGAAGAAAAATACTTAGGTCAACCTGTTTTTTTTTTACCCACTAATTAGCATCTGATTAATGCATTACCCTAACCCTAAACCTCATAATCAACGACGATATCAGCAAGCAGGAATCCATTTTATTATTATTGCCTTCCAACATTTCTATTTTCAATTAAATTTTTTTCTACAATCTTAATTTGAATTTATTTTTATCTTTAATGGCTTTAAACTTGGATAATGCTAATTTTGTCGTTTCTCGTGCTCTTTTTTCCTTTTCTCTTCCTCTGCCTTCTTCCATAAAAGATCTCATTAGAGCAAAGTCAGTTGTGAGTTTGAAATGGTCTTAATTTGGATCAGTGATTCCTCAATACATTCAGAAAATAACAATCAATTCTCAATTTTCTCCGTCCTTTTTCAAAAGCAATGCAAAAGCTACCCCCATGGTTTTATCATAAAAATAAAATGCATGAGAAATTATTTTGGTATTAGCATGCAATGAGAATTCCAAGATATTGTTCAGCTGGATCCATTCAACGTGTGCTACCAGCAAATAAAATGCTATTTTACAAATACAAGATTGAAAATACCATTTCACATTTAAGCAATAATCAAGTAACGAAAATATTATTTCTAAACTCGAGAATGATAATGCGATTTCAAACTTCACTCTGTAAACTGACGAAAATATTATTTCAAACTTAAGTAGGTTATTATCAAGGCACATATAAAAAGTAATATTTACTAAAAACATTTGTTTTTACTAATAAAAAATACATTTTTGAAACAAGTGCCCAGTCTGATGAAAATGAATTTCATGAGGGACTAGCAAAGCTACCCGTTATTGTTAAGTGCAAATCTCTCTCTCTCTCTCTCTCTCTCTCTCTCTGTCTCTCTCTCTTTCTCTCTTTACCCTTGTCCTCGTTTTCCCCTTCAACCTTTCCACCCACTGTTTCTTCTTCGCTCAGACTATTCCTCTCTCCAGGCGCACACACACAGTGAGAAATAGGATTTATCTGTTTAATGGTTTTAATTTCATCGTTTTTTTTTCTTAACCAACGAATTAACTATGCGATATCACTTTTATTGCCTTTGGTAACGGTTACTTATCATACAATTTTTTGTTACGTTACATTTATATATAAAAAAAAAGATGTTATTATGTGTTGATAGTAAAGTACACAGTTTCAAGGACTGCACAAGCTGAGCTGAGTAATTTTAAGATCGTTTAACTGTCAATTACAGAATAGTTTTAAAAAATCGTATGATAAGTAACCGTTACCAAAGGCAATAAAAGTGATATCGCATAGTTAATTCGTTGGTTAAGAAAAAAAAAACGATGAAATAAAAACCATTAAACAGATAAATCCTATTTCTCACTGTGTGTGTGCGCCTGGAGAGAGGAATAGTCTGAGCAAAGAAGATGCCCCTCCATGGGATTTATGGACTATCTTATGACGTCACTTCATTTGGTGACATCACTTCCGGTATCGGTTACCGGTGCCGGCAGTCTGAGATTGGCACTCGGCCAAGGAGGTCGTGTACAACGCCCTACCGTTGAGGAATGGTATTGCTCAACTCGCTTTGCCTGTAATATATGTGAATACATGTGTTTTCCTAAAAGTCCTGTGTTCCTTTTGTTTATTACCACTCAACCCATGACAAGAATCTATAAAAGACTTAAAATAGGTTAAATCGTAAATATATTTGTTTTGTTTTTGTTTGAAAACTTGTAATGTAAAATGCAAATAAAATTCGTACAATGCCAATGAAAAGAAAAAGCAGAAGAGATTCAGTTTTGTTTTTATTTGCATATTTTAAACATGAAAAAAAAAAATTAAAACACCTGTAATCGCAGAATCCGTCCTTTGCCCTCGTGGGGATGCAATGAAAAATAGGACTATTTTATCTATTCTATTTTGTGTACTACATGAATATAAAATTTACTAAGTATTTTAGTTTCAACATTCAACGGCAAATTATGAAAACATTATTTGTGTATTTTATTATTTTAAATGAAAAAAAAAAAAACTAGAACTATTTTTCTTTATTTGCAATGCAAACCAATTTTTAAAAAATTATTTTCGGTTATAGAAGTGTAAAAAAATAAAATGTAAAAATATAAAATGTAAAAAAATAAATAAAATAAGAAATAAGTAAGACAATTGCATAAATTGTCGATTTAAAAAATGAAGCATTTATGGATTGTTTTTATTGAAACCGGAAGTTATAAACCAGAACTTGTAAACGGAACCGGTTACACAGTTTCAACGCCCAAGCAAGACGATTTGAATTTTATAATTATATATATATATATATATATGGTCTTGTCAGTGCATGTGCAAAACATCTCTATGAAACTCCTCTCTGAATATTATAATATATATGAATAATATATATATGGAACCGGTTACACAGTTTCAACGCCCAAGCAAGATGATTTGAATTTTATAATATATATATATATAATATATATATATATATATATATATATATATATATATATATATATGGTCTTTTCAGTGTGTGTGTAAAACATCTCTATCAAACTCCTCTCTGAATATTTGGTCTACAGAGTTGAAATATGATATATAGGGTAGTTGAAAATTTAGTACACTTTCAATTTGGCATTTAGCCAGTAACGTAGCTGCTTAGATGTTACAACTGAAAAAAAACATTGACCTTGAACTGGTGTAAATCAACTATACCAGTGTATTTTTTTACCTGCGCATGTACTAATTAAGAAGTTATAGCGTAAACAACATTATTTTTAAAAGTTTTTGTATTCGTATGCATTTAGGTCATACACAAATGGATAAGGCTGGAGAGCTATATATTTTGGTTTCGATTCTAACTGATGGCACAAGTCGTTTTTTATTTTAGTTTTGAAATCACTACTATATATTAAGTAAAATCTAATAATCGATAGAGAGTTGGCTCTATAATAATAAATACGAAATCTGAATGAATGAAAATATAATATTTAAGTGTATTTTATGATCGGGCAAAGCCAGGCGGTCTGCTAGTATGAAATATAAACATGATAGACCAAAGGAAGGACAGTAAGATTTTTAATCAGAAACAAAACCGGAATGATGCCAAAACTTTGTTATCCAATAAATACACTATTCATTACTACTTATTAAGTTAATCTATAAAATGTAGTAAAATTATGTATGCATGTAATATATCTAGCTATATATATATATATATATATATATATATATATATAAAAGTGAACGTGTCTGTGTGTGTGTCTGTATGTGTACATTTTCTAACGCAATAACTCTGTCACTTTTAAGTCTACAGACTCGAAATTTGATAGACAGGGTACTGAGATTTGGAAAAATCTTTGTAACTCGTTTTTGGCCAGAATTCTTGCTGTTAAGGGGTCAAAGTTCAACGATTTGACCTTTCAGAACTCTACCAAACTCCTCCGACAATTTTGGGTCTAAACACTTGAAATTTTAGATATAGGTTCCTTGGACATGGATCTAACTTAATAGCTTGATTTAAGCCCAAAATATAATTGTTAATGGGTCATATTAGGGGTCAAAGTTTAAAAAAATTGACCGCTTTTTTTTGCTCAACATACACCTCTAAATACTCGGGTAACGCCGGGCTGAAATGCTAAGTATATCTATAAAAGTGAACGTGTGTGTGTGTGTGTATGTGTGTGTGTGTGTGTGTGTACATTTCCCTACGCAATACGCAATACCTCTGTCCATTTTAAGTCTAATACGCAATACCTCTGTCCATTTTAAGTCTAAAGACTCGAAATTTGATATACAGGGTATTGAGATTTGGGAAAATCTTTGTGATCGGTTTTCGGCCACAAATTTGGCTGTTAAGGGGTCAAAGTTCAACGATTTGACCTTTGAGAACTCTACCAAACTCCTCCAACAATTTTGGGCCTAAACACTTGAAATTTTAGATATAGGTTCCTTGGACATGGATCTATTTTAATAGCTTGATTTGAACCCAAAACAATAAATGTTAAAGGGGTCATAATAGGAGTCAATGTTTAAAAAAATTGACCGCTTTTTTTTTAAACATACACCTTCAAACACCCGGGCAACGCCGGGCTGAAATGCTAATTTAATATATCTTTATTTTAGACGTTTTGAAAGTAGATACATTGCATTCAACAGAAAGATAGATTCATTTTATATATAAAAATCAACTGCTCACAATTGGAACTTGTTCTTATTTCGCATTATTTGGATTCATAATGTTCTCAGCTTGAGTCGAAATGGGAATGTTGCTGTCGAACTCGGGAATTTGGATGGAATTTCGAACGGAACCCTTTATTTATTTCACGGGAGTAGCATGCTTTTGTTCCGTCAGGTCCTAAGTAATTCATAATAGTATTTTTCGGTCGCCAACATTAAGAATTGAAACTTCAATCTTCAAGAGAATTCTACTTTTACAACTGATTTTTTTCAAGTACTCTACCCACTATGCCACGGGTCCTTGCAGACAACATTCCCGAGTTCACCAAAATACACTTGAAGAAGGTCGGAGGTTACATCGACCGACACTTTGTGAAAATGACACTCAAGATGAGAACAGTAATCTGATAAATCCAAATAATGCGAATAACCAATCCTCATCTCAAAAATTAAGAAACATGATAATTATAAATAACCGTAATTTGTAATTAACTCACAGTGACCTATCTTTTACTAACTTTCTATGTATCACTTTCATACGCTTTCACATTTCATTTTCATTCTTATTTCAACTCTCTCTCTCTCTCTCTCTCTCTCTCTCTCTCTCTCTCTCACTCTCTCTATTGTCAGCCAAAGATAATAAAGAAAGAAAAGAATGAAAATATTGGAATATTGCATTATAAACGAAGGGGATGGGTTCTCTCTACCGGGCTAGAAAATTACTCACATCTAGGAGTATCCCGTATCTCTACAATTCGACCATACCACATTCGTATTGTTGCCACATCGGGGCTACTGCATATATCACTAATCTTACTCTTTTAGACAGAATCCATCAAAGAGTCTCAAATCTAATAGGTACTGCACTATCGGCCAAGCTCCAACCTCTGTCCCATCACGGCAATGTTGCATCCCTGCGCCTGTTTTACAAGTATTTTAATGAAATGTGCGCTGATGGACTCATGTCACTTCTGTCCCCTCGATGTACACATTCCTGGCAGCAAAACCTCACTCATTCACTGCAGAGGTCTCTAAATTCTGAAAAGTTTTCTACTCTAATAGTTACTTTCCACGGACGACTAGACGTTGGAATTCCCTCCCTGTTTCTTGCTTCTCTGATAGTAGTAAGATGCAGAAGTTTAAATGTAATATAACAAACATCTCGCTCATCCCCCCACAGTCCCCTGTAAATGTGATCGCAAATAGTAGCCTTTTACATGCGCGCGCACACACGCACACACATACATCAGTAGTGAACATTCAAATCCAAAGATATATTTATTTTTTCTTTCATAATATTTTATTGTGTTTTACACATGTTTCGTTGAATGGTGGTAAAACACTAAAAAACAAGTCAGAGACAGTTTACTTGTTCCTCAAACAAAAGGAAAAGCACTTCTAAGACGCAATAAAATATTACAACAAAAAAATATACATTTGGCATTGGAATATTCACTACCGACATATATGATATGAAAGTGTAATAGCGTTTTCATCGAGCTTAATTAATTGTGCCTATTAGGAAAAAAATTATGTATTATATGCATATATTTATATATATATATATATATTTATATATATATATATATATATATATATGTGTGTGTGTGTGTGTGTGTATAAGTGTACATATACACACAAACACACATATATATACACACATTATATATATATATATACATATATATATATATACACACACATGCACATTATATATATATATATATAAACATATATACACATATATACACACATTATATATATATAGACACATATACACATCATATATATATACACACATATGTATACACACATATATACATATACACACACATACACACACATATATACACACGCATATATATACACACATACACACACACATATATATACACACGCATATATATACACACACCCATATATACACACACACACATATATATATATATATATATATATATATATATATATATATATATATATATATATATATAAAAGAGAAGCAAAAACTAGAGCATTAAAAAATATCAATGCTTCGTCTCCATTTTTAAGAGACTGTCAGGATGATAAAATGATTGAGGAAAAATAAGTAAAAACTATGATGCGCCGAAAGATTTTCGTGCTATCCTTCTTTAAAGATGATCATTTATAATGTGCGTAAAAAGTATGTTTATATATATATATATATATATATATATATATATATATATATATATATATATATATATATATATATATATATATAGTCTTATTTGTAGTATTCCGATTTTTACTGGATTTATATAATTCAGTAATCGTTCATATACTAATAAATATATATAATAATAATAATATATATATATATATATATATAGGATAAAAAGCGACTGAAAAGGTGTGGATTAACTGATCAGGTGTGTAGCTTGACTGTTAATTTATTGATGATGGGAGATAAATTATAGAAACAGTTTCTCTGTTTATTTTAATTATTTTAGCTTTTGTGAAAATAATATATGTATATATGCATATGTATACATATATATGCATACATATATATATATACATTAATATATAGATATATGTATACATATGTGTACATATATACTTATACATACATATATATACATATACATCTATATATACACGCACACACACACACATATATATCTTATAAAGCAGATGAAAAAAAAGAAGAGCTTTGGTAACTGTTTTTTTTAAATTACCTTTCTGACTGTATGGAATGAGAGAGAGAAACGAAACAGAACGAGAGATGGAGAGGGCAGGAGGGAAATTCAGCGATGCAGTTTTGTGAAATACAGCTTGCGGTTGTAGTGAAAGACGCAACACGCCAGAAAAATATTTCATTCACGTCTGGCTCCCGACTGTCTGATTCTCGTGCACGTCTTTTCGTTTGAGATGGACTTGTCTAAAGACAATCCTTCCAACCGAATTCTCTCTCCCGTTCACTCTAACTCAAGCAACTTTGCATATAGATAATTTCAGCCAAGGATGCCAGAAGGCGAAAAAGGGTGTCTACTGTTTTGCTGTAATAACACAATTTCTGATTACTTACTGGAGAAGATTTCACCTATTCCATATCCAATAAACTAGCTTTAAAATAGAAATATTTATTTGTTGTTGCAAATATATACGGCCAGATGTGAGTATGTCGGGGTGGGGCTTCTCTAAATTTAATTAACTTATTAGAAGGAATACGAAGTAAAGTATAAATATATCACTTATTTTAAATCGATATGAAAAAAACAAACGGTGCTTTTCGGAATAGGTATCCTTTGATTTGCATTGGTTGTTTTTGTTTTACGGCATATCAACCCTTTTCAGGTTATTTAATGCCGAATCCAGAAAATGTTTTTGTAAGAATATATATTTTTTTAAAGTCAGTTTCTATTTAACCATTAGTTGGGACCCTAACAGGTACTACCACTCCGGGTCAGAGTGGACCTGGGAGCAATAGCAATTAAAGGGTTGCACCACACTCTCCAAAGTTCACAAGTTGAGGCCTTACCATCGGATATAGTTTAAGGTCATATCCAGGACCTCTTTGATTTGCAGTGGTGATGTTCTCGTGATGCAAGCAGTTTCAACTATGAATGGAAAGATCCGAATGAAATTTCGACTTTTCTCGAACTATACAAATAATAAAAAAAAACTTCTTGTCAGACGACTATTTTTCAATTCTAAAAATCAAGTTCCGACTTTTATGCAATTTCTTTATATTATATTCTTATTTCTAACATTCTGGGGAGATTTTTTTTGATGCTGTTTCATTTAGCTTTACTAAAATAAAACAAAAAAATAAGTTTATTTTTATATCCAAAATAGCCAATATTTGATTAAAAAAACAAACAAACAAACAACGATGCGTCTGCACAATACGAACCGAACTAAACCGACTCTTGGCAAACTAAACCTAAAACTTAGGTAAGAATTAGACTAATAGGATATATAAGTTCTTACGAAATTTTTAATTTTGATTCCAAATTAAGTATTTTCAAATAAATTTTCGTTACAATATCTTTACTTTATATATCATTTTAAAGAGCGTTTCTCACTCTCTCTGACCATTTAAATTACAATCGTTTTAAAACAGTTTGATTCGTATTGAAGTAAAAGTACCAAAAAGAACATTACAGAATGCAATTAAATACAAGATAAACTGGACCAATTTTCTACATTGTCATGGCAAAAATAATGCTTTGAGCGACACCTCTCCAGATATGCCGGTAATATTCCACCTCAACATATATCTGACTCTTATAAAGATAGAGAATTGTATCAGTAGCCAGGTGTTTTCTAAAACAGTAGAATAATTCAATCATTCTCCCACCAACCTTAGCAACAAATTGGATATAAGTCTTCTTCCTTAGATCTAATCGCAAGTCAGTTCTGGGAGCTTATCAAAGCAAGAGGCTTTCTCAAGGAAATTTTGTTTTAATAGGTTTTTAAAATGATATCAGATAAACGGTAGCCATTGTTGGCAATACATTGATTGAAGCATTCATGGATTTTAACAACGTGATTTTAATTCACATATCTTGTCCAACCAACGTTTAAGTGTACTACGATGCTGTCTTTTCTCAGTAAGATTATTTTCATTTTTATCCCACCTACTTGATCTTATATATGAAATAAAGTCAGGTTGTCCCTTGTTTCGATAATCTACATAGCTTGATAAACTAAAGTTGTATATAAACTTCTCTTTCATATATGCTTCAGAGAATTCTTGGTGCATGTTTTCAGAAATTATAGACTTCTTTTACCAATTTCTCTTTCCTCTTTTATGACCATGTCTTTTTTTTTACATGGGGATCACCACTTATCTTATCAAGGCCCGGAAGCCACTCCGGAATAAGGGTTAATGTGCGTACAATAATCAATGAGATAATATCGTAGTAATTTTAAATGTGTATATATGTATATAAAAAAAAATGTCCGCCCACCCAACCCGCAACACGCCACCACGCAACCGCGACAAAAATATGCATATATATATAATCAAAAACATAATCGCCACAACACAACATACCCAAGGACGACGGAAGCACTCCCACCAAAAGCACCTGCCAAAAAAATTCACGGATCCAACCCAAACAACCTCCAGAAAAACGCAAAAAAAAAGAGAAAACATTCAGAGATTGGAGAAGATAAAATAGAAAACAGTGAAACAGAAAAACTCCATGCTCCTCAACAACACCTGTCTCAATATATATATCTGTGTATATATACTAGATAAATACTCATTCCAGAAACAATAAAATTTGACAAGAACGTCACATTATTTATGACACTCCCCAACGCTTAGACCCAGAACACTGTAACATAAAATCGATATCAGTGACTTTTTCGTATTACACTATGCGCTACATATGCTTCTATTAATTATTATAGAGGGTCTAATAAGACAATTGACAAAATTTCAATCTCTAAATCTGCAAATTATATAACAAAACAAAAGAGTTTTCTCTGCAATGATATTTATATAATATACATAGCATATATATATATATATATATATATATATATATATATATATATATATATATATATATATACTTGCAAAAGTACCCGTCGTTGACTGGGTTCAAAAACAGCCTACAGAAAATGGACTCTGATTTATGAAAGTATGATAGGTTATGAAAAGGAAGGGTTGTAAAGAGATAGCTTCGAATTTGGGGGTATCAAAACCAAAGCAAAATATGATGAAAGTAAAAATAAAATAGACAACCTCCATAATTTATTATGCCACACCTGTTCACACTAAAACACTTATCACAATATTCTGTGGATCTATATTAAAAAAAAACGTGTTAAACTTTGTGACATATTTGCATTCTATGGAGGTCAGGCACGAACGAAAACCCCATAATTTTATTATACGATATTTCTTCAAACTGAAACATAATTATCAAAGTATACTTACGCAGATAGATATGAAAAGTCTTTATTAAAGTTTGTGCCTATTTCCATTTTATGGAGGCCAGGCGTAAACGCAGACCCCACAATTTTATTATACCATCCCTATTTAAGTTAAAACATATTTATCAAAGTATTCTTATGTACATCTATATCAAAGACACTTGTAAACGTTTTTTTTTAATTTTTAAATCTTTTATTTCCATACTTTGTGGCCCAGGCGCGAACGCAGACCCCACAATTTTAATGAACCACTGTTTTGCCAGATAAAATATACCCATTCCTGTGTCTCGATACATCTTCTATCATTATATGTAATCAGTTTTCTAAAATAGTCGACCATATAGGAGCCTATTCGTGACCAGACACACAAACACACACACACAGACATTCAGCTTTATATATATATATATATATATATATATATATATATATATATATATATATATATATATATATATATATGAGCAAACAGTTAATAAAATATGTTAAAAAAACACTTTGAAATGAGTTAAAAACATATTTACTCTGAAAAGGAAACACTAGATAAATGGATAGTCCTTAATCCGCGGAGTTTCGAAGAAATACTCTCCTTCTCATCAGAGGGTAGGAATTAGCAAAATGGGGGATCGGATTTTGCATGCAGAAGTATTTGATGAAACAACAAGTAAGTCAAAGATCTTACTTGAAAACAAAATAAGTTAAGCAGAGGGAATATGGTAAAGAAAAAGGTGATTACATATGAATGGATAGTCTGGTGGAAGATAAAAAATCCAGTGACGGTATAATCCAAATGTAAAAGTTCAAGAAAGTTAAAAGAATTTCCATTTGTACAAGTAAAATCCAAAGACATCCCGTAATTGGAAGAAGATGGACCATAATAATCCATAGGCAGAAATCCATGGAATAATTCACAAACATGTGTACAAGGAAAGAAATAATATTAATAAAAGAAAAATAAGATGTACTTTTTACTCTACTTCCGAGACAACTATAAATAAAAAATATCTAGGAAGAAAAAGGAGAGAGAGAAAAAAAGGAGAGAGAGAAAAAAGGAGAGAGAGAAAAAAAAAGGAGAGAGAGAGAGAGAGAAAAAATGATAAAGTTAAATATATATAGGACAAAATAATATAGGTCAACTGAAATGTACAGGTTATCACTTAAAAAAATGTCAGCAAGAGTTATTAAACGACACTAAAAGGAAAATAAAAAATAAAAAAGGAAAATAAATAAATAAATATATAATAAATAAATAGAAAATAAATAATAAATAAAAAATATAAAATATAATAAAAAATAAAATATAAAATATAATATATAATGTAAAATAAAATAAAATAAGAAAAGAATAAGGATGAAAAAATAAAAAATAAAAATTATTTAATAAAAATTATTTAATAAAGATTATCAAGGGGAGAAGAATATATATATATATATATATATATATATATATATATATATATATATATATATTCTCTTATTCCCTACCATATATCGAAATATACCTTATTGAGGATCCCCAAAGTATAATCTAAAGAACATACTTCCATACATAGACAAAAATTAAGAAAAAATGTGAGGTTTATAAAAATAATTTAAGTTCATAAAAATAAAACACGATAGACCCTTAGAAAAGATTTTCAAATAGTAGAGATTACAGACGGTTTCAAACGTATTTTAAGTTTCCTTGTGAAAATATTTGAAAATAATTCTGCTAAGAAATTTTCATAAGAATACACTTTTTTATTTATTAAAACATAAATAAATAAAAATAAACAGATAATGATAAGTGAATGATAATTATGAATAATAATAAAAGAATATATGATAAAGGTATATACATAAATACATAGATAGGTAAATAGTTTTTATAACACAAGATATGTACATATGCCTGTTTATGCGTATATGTATGTATGCTTATATATGTATGTGTGTATATATCTAGGTATATTAAAAGTTAAAATAACTATTATTTAATAAGCTTTAATATATTAACTTTTTAAGATACAAATTAATAATTGATTTGATACAACCAGGAAAGATATAAAAATCCATAAAAACTCATAACTTTACTAAGACGATAGAATATCTGCATGCGATATATATGTATACGTGTGTGTATTTTTCTGTTTATTTGTATAAACAGTGCCGGCAAAAAGAAGGCCTGCATTTGTAATTTTTTTTCAAAAACTGCAAATTTAAACTAAATTTAATGTAACTGTTTAAACAACCTATACCTCATTTGATTCGTCTTTTATTCGTCTATAATTTTACCTGTTCATATTTGACTTTTAATTGAAATATTATAGTGTTTACGTAAATTTATAAAAAATAACTTCAAATTGAGGCAAAAAGAAAGTCTGCAGCAACAAATTCGCTTAAACCCAGCTTAAATTTTTGCCCCTTAATCAGTTTAAAATATCCACTAACAGGCAACAAAGCATCTCTGATCGTAATTGTTGTTGTTCCAGGTTTAAAACGTAACATTTAGTCCATATGCCACAACTTTCTCTTAGTCATAGTCAGGAGCTCATTAATCTCCAACTTTCTGGTTTATCCAATCGAGAAATCAGCCGCAGATTGAAATTTGATGAGAAAGCAACACGAAAAATTGTGCAAAAACACCAAAACACCGGCAGTGTTTGTGATACCCCTAAATCTGGTCGTACTAGAGTTACTTCTAACAGGGAAGACAATGCTATCAAGATCCGCAGCCTAAGAAACAGATTTGAAATGGCTCCCCAATTCCAACAACAGTGCAATCTTGTTAAAAAGTGCTCTCTTTCTACTGTCAAGAACAGATTAAAGGAATTTTATTTGCAAAGATATGTTGCAAGATGCAAGCCAATGATTTCTGTAAAGAACAGAAAGCGCCGTCTGGACTTCGTCAAATGCAATGAAGATCATGACTCCTCATATTGGTCAAAAGTGCTTTTTAGCGACGAAAGCAAGTTTAATAGGCTAGGCAGTGATGGTAGGCAGTACGTCCGTCGGAGGAAAGACGAAGAATTTAATCCTAGGTGCTCAATTTCAATGCTGAAAGGTGGTGGATGTTCAGTTTTGATGTAGGGCATTATTAGTACCAATGGTCCAGGGCCTATAGTTCGCTTGTAAGGTCGGATTAATTAGACAAAGTACATTAATATTTTGACTGAGCATTTTTTATCCTACTTTGGTCGGAATTTGGATGATAATCCCATCTTCATGCAGGATAATGCTCCCATTCACACAGCTGGCAATTCTGCGTATGGATAGGTCTGCACAATCTTCAGACCACAATCCTATCGAAAATATATGGCATTACATCAAGCAACAGCTACGCAACGATAAAATTTCAAATTTGGAAGAACTTTGGACAAAAATTAAAGAGAAGTGGGATGCCCTTTCATTGGAGTATTGCTGCAGTCGAATTCAAGGAATTCCCAAAAGATTGCGAGCTGCCAAATTGCAGAAGGGCTATACTACTAAATATTTACTAGTTCATTGTCTTCCTGTTGTATTTGTTTTGCATTAATGTCCTAAAGTTACATTTAAATAACAATTTTTCATTGTGTGGACTTTCTTTTTGCCTGCTCAATTCGAAGTTATTTTTTTAAATTGACGTGAACACTAGAATATTCCAATTAAAAGTCCAATATGAACAGGTAAAATTATAGAAGAATAAAAGGTGAATCAAATGAGGTATAGGTTGTTTAAACAGTTACATTAAATTTAGTTAAATTTGCTTGTTGTTTAAACAGTTACATTAAATTTAGTTAAATTTGCAGTGTTTGAAAAAATTACAAGGGCGGGTTTTCTTTTTGCCGCTTGTGTATATACATGCTTGGGCATGTGTAGGTATATATGTCGTAGGGTTTGATATATATATATATATATATGTATATATATATATATGTATATATATATGTATATATATATATATATATATGTATATATGTATATATATATATATATATGTATATATATATATATGTATATATATATATATATATGTATATATATATATATATATGTATATATATATATATATATGTATATATATATATATGTATATATATATGTATATATATATATGTATATATATATATATGTATATATATATATATGTATATATATATATGTATATATATATATATATGTATATATATATATATGTATATATATATATATATATATATATATATATATATGTATATATATATATATGTATATATATATATATATATATATGTATATATATATATGTATATATATATATATGTATATATATATATATATATGTATATATATATATATGTATATATATATATATATGTATATATAGTGTTATAATGGAATAAATCCAGAGGAAATCCGGGTATGAGAGCTCAATGTGGTAAACAGAGCAATAAGATAAAAATTATAACACGGAAATTACATAATTGTCGATGCAATAATTTATTTCAACCTTATGGTATTTTCAAGCATCTAAATCAGACAATTACATTTTTGATACTGAAAAAGAAAAGAAAAATCGTGCTTCGACCCTCAAAAAACCAAACGTGGTGGTAGTAGCAATCCACTTAATACATTTATAGAGAGGGTGGTAGGGATTTAAAAAAAAAAAAAAATAAAAATTAAAAATTAAAAATAACAAATAAAAAAATTAGATTAGACACTTATAAGCGGCAGCTCGATGTAACCATAGATACACACACACACACACACACACACTCACACACACACATACGCAACACATACACATACACACACACACGCCTCTAAGATGTACGTTCTGACATGTAAATGCCTTGACACGCGTTTACTAACCTAGGAAGGGGGGGGGCGAAAGTATACGGATATATAGTGAAAGAAATAGAACAGCGCGTAATGGAAAAAAGAAGAAAAAAAAGAGGAAGAAAAGAAGAGGATACAGTGATTGAGTCATGGAAAGTAGGTCTATTAAAAGATAAATAAATTAATAAAAATATAACTAAAAAAATAAATAAATAAAAATAAGAAAATAAAAATAAAAAGAATATTATATATAAAGTTTTAAAACTATCTGTATGTTATTATGTAAAAATTGATATTATCTTATAATTCATTTAAATATTTTATATGTGATATAATACTATGAATTTAAAAATTGAGTCTATATATTTAATATTTTATATATTTTCATGTAAATAATTTTATTTGTGATTATAGCGGTCGTTGTAATTAATATTTCAATTCTTAATTGATTAAGAAGTGGGAAAATGTAATATTGATCGCCCCAATTCGATAGGACGTATCTAGTTTCGGTTAATATATACTTTTATTTCCTCCGTACAACAAAATTATTCTCATGCACGCATAAAGAAATAAGTAAAATAATTAAATTTTTGTGTTGATTTGTATCAAATCTAATAATATCTAGTTTTAGTATTTGGTCTTTTTGACTTAACTCAGTTTAATAACTAATGTATTATCTGCAGAGAAAAATTATTATCTTAAGGCTATCTCATTTATTTATAAGTAATTTGGACAAGCCAGGTACTTCGGGGAATATATATATATATATATATATATATATAAATATATATATACATATATATATACATATATATATGCCTAGCTTAGATTTCGGACAACAAATCGTAAAGTAGTTATTATCGAGTATATACCGGACAACACTATAATTGCCGGTGGGGTGGGGTAGGATTGTTTATCGTAATTAATCTAGTGGTGTTAGATTCGGTGTCTTTACCATTATAGAATTCTCTGTTCGTCGGATCTAGAGTTATTGGTTATTTTAAATTTACATTTATGTCTACATCTGGCCATCAGTTCATCTCGTTTGTTTAGGAGATTACTGTGTTGGTACTTCAGGATTCTTATTTTTTCCTCAAGGCATAAACTGCATCTCTGCCTAAAGCCGTTTGGAACGTCCGAATGACATAGGATTGACCATGAAATCACTGGGGATCGATTCTCATTTTTTAATAACCACCATTGTTTAGCTAACTCGGTTTTATTCTTAAGTTCTGGGTTATTGAAAGAATGTTTGTGGTCATAAAAACGTTGTTTCCAGCTTCCGGCGGAGATACCGAAGTAAACTTTTTTGTCCCTGTTATTATCTTCTGGGTGGATAGTGGCCTTATAAACCACGCACTCAACTTTACAATTACCGTCCAGTGGGCAGTTATTTTTCACTTGGCAGTTACATTTGTCTACTGTCGCCTTATTTCTATTAGAGTTGTTTAATATTTTATTATTATGAGTGCTAATTATTCTGTCCATGTTTTTAGTGCACGAGTAACTTATTTTAATTGTTTTTCTATTAAATATCTTCCTAAGTGGATTATTTATGGTAAAATGTTTATCTATTAGGTTCAAAAATACTTTCCCTATGTTTATGTTGGATAGTTGACAGTAAGGGGGATTAAACCATATTATTTTCCGGCCTCTGTTCTTAGATTTATTTTTGTTTTTATTTTCCTTCTTAATATATGTGAGTTTTTCACTGTATCCGCTTATCTCTAGTGCTCTATTGTATAATTTTTTATTTGCTTCAAAAATTTCTTTGTTAGCCGAAAGTTTATTAATCCTAGTGTTAATCGTTTTAGGTATTTGTTTAATTATGCAACTTGTTGTTAAGTTGCATAATTAAACAAATACCTAAAACGATTAACACTAGGATTAATAAACTTTCGGCTAACAAAGAAATTTTTGAAGCAAATAAAAAATTATACAATAGAGCACTAGAGATAAGCGGATACAGTGAAAAACTCACATATATTAAGAAGGAAAATAAAAACAAAAATAAATCTAAGAACAGAGGCCGGAAAATAATATGGTTTAATCCCCCTTACTGTCAACTATCCAACATAAACATAGGGAAAGTATTTTTGAACCTAATAGATAAACATTTTACCATAAATAATCCACTTAGGAAGATATTTAATAGAAAAACAATTAAAATAAGTTACTCGTGCACTAAAAACATGGACAGAATAATTAGCACTCATAATAATAAAATATTAAACAACTCTAATAGAAATAAGGCGACAGTAGACAAATGTAACTGCCAAGTGAAAAATAACTGCCCACTGGACGGTAATTGTAAAGTTGAGTGCGTGGTTTATAAGGCCACTATCCACCCAGAAGATAATAACAGGGACAAAAAAGTTTACTTCGGTATCTCCGCCGGAAGCTGGAAACAACGTTTTTATGACCACAAACATTCTTTCAATAACCCAGAACTTAAGAATAAAACCGAGTTAGCTAAACAATGGTGGTTATTAAAAAATGAGAATCGATCCCCAGTGATTTCATGGTCAATCCTATGTCATTCGGACGTTCCAAACGGCTTTAGGCAGAGATGCAGTTTATGCCTTGAGGAAAAAATAAGAATCCTGAAGTACCAACACAGTAATCTCCTAAACAAACGAGATGAACTGATGGCCAGATGTAGACATAAATGTAAATTTAAAATAACCAATAACTCTAGATCCGACGAACAGAGAATTCTATAATGGTAAAGACACCGAATCTAACACCACTAGATTAATTACGATAAACAATCCTACCCCACCCCACCGGCAATTATAGTGTTGTCCGGTATATACTCGATAATAACTACTTTACGATTTGTTGTCCGAAATCTAAGCTAGGCATATATATATGTATATATATATGTATATATATATTTATATATATATATATATATATATATTCCCCGAAGTACCTGGCTTGTCCAAATTACTTATAAATAAATGAGATAGCCTTAAGATAATAATTTTTCTCTGCAGATAATACATTAGTTATTAAACTGAGTTAAGTCAAAAAGACCAAATACTAAAACTAGATATTATTAGATTTGATACAAATCAACACAAAAATTTAATTATTTTACTTATTTCTTTATGCGTGCATGAGAATAATTTTGTTGTACGGAGGAAATAAAAGTATATATTAACCGAAACTAGATACGTCCTATCGAATTGGGGCGATCAATATTACATTTTCCCACTTCTTAATCAATTAAGAATTGAAATATTAATTACAACGACCGCTATAATCACAAATAAAATTATTTACATGAAAATATATAAAATATTAAATATATAGACTCAATTTTTAAATTCATAGTATTATATCACATATAAAATATTTAAATGAATTATAAGATAATATCAATTTTTACATAATAACATACAGATAGTTTTAAAACTTTATATATAATATTCTTTTTATTTTTATTTTCTTATTTTTATTTATTTATTTTTTTAGTTATATTTTTATTAATTTATTTATCTTTTAATAGACCTACTTTCCATGACTCAATCACTGTATCCTCTTCTTTTCTTCCTCTTTTTTTTTCTTCTTTTTTCCATTACGCGCTGTTCTATTTCTTTCACTATATATCCGTATACTTTCGCCCCCCCCCCCTTCCTAGGTTAGTAAACGCGTGTCAAGGCATTTACATGTCAGAACGTACATCTTAGAGGCGTGTGTGTGTGTATGTGTATGTGTTGCGTATGTGTGTGTGTGAGTGTGTGTGTGTGTGTGTGTGTGTATCTATGGTTACATCGAGCTGCCGCTTATAAGTGTCTAATCTAATTTTTTTATTTGTTATTTTTAATTTTTAATTTTTATTTTTTTTTTTTAAATCCCTACCACCCTCTCTATAAATGTATTAAGTGGATTGCTACTACCACCACCTTTGGTTTTTTGAGGGTCGAAGCACGATTTTTCTTTTCTTTTTCAGTATCAAAAATGTAATTGTCTGATTTAGATGCTTGAAAATACCATAAGGTTGAAATAAATTATTGCATCGACAATTATGTAATTTCCGTGTTATAATTTTTATTTTTATTTTTATATGTATATATATATATATATGTATATATATATATATATATATATATATATGTATATATATATATGTATATATATATATGTATATATATATATATATATATATATATATATATATATATATATATATATATGTATATATATATATGTATATATATATATGTATATATATATATATATATATATATATATATATATATATATATATGTACTAGCATAGGTACCCGGTGTTGCCTGTGTTGACATGAAGTTCTATTATACTAATCATTTTCATCATGGACAACGTGGATACCCTTACAATAATTCCAAAAACAAAAGAATGGATGAAAACATGTAAATGTAATCGCCCCCAAAAATAAGAAGTACGTGAGACCCTCTCCACCAGATATTTCGGCAGAAGAAACTATTCTCCGGATATGGAGCATTGGAAAGAACCCCCCCCAAAAAAAAATAATTAAAGATAAATCATTACAACTTTTCTTTCAATTAAATAGCAGGAAATGTCCGCTCGATCGCCATAAATTTTTTTTTAAATAGCCAAGTAGGCAGAACCCTAAAAAAAATTGAAGATCTACCAAAATTAATTCCAAAAACAATTAACTGAAATTTTTCGTCACTTTATGTTTCTAATGTAATCCTCCCCCTCTCCTAAAAAAATTGAATTTGTCATATTTTGGGGTTAGTTTTGTTTATAAAACTGTTAGGTGAAAGTACAGACTGGTTTCATAAAAATTTATTAAATTTATCGTTATGTTATGTTTCAAATATAATTCCCGCTCCCCACCACGAAAAAAAAAACGAATTGCATTTGCCATTTTTTGTCGCCTCCCCCCTCCTCGATCGCCAAACTTGAAAAAATGCCATGTATCGTTGAACGCTTTGTGGCCAAAAAATGGGTGCTCATTTTATCTTAAATTTATGTAGAAAAGTGATCCCCAAATGTTAATTTTCTTTTTTTTTTTTCAAAATTTCTTCTTTCATATTATTTATAAAGGCTGTTTAAACGCATTACGCTCAAAAAAGGTAAGTCTTAATTATTTTAGTGGTTCAACGACGCTGGGTCACGTCGTAAAAATTTACCGTTTTTTTTTTTTACTTAGAAATTTAAGTTTGTAATCGATAAGATTAATGTGAAAAAAGAACGAAAAGTGTAAATTGTGTAATTTAGAGAGGGGCAGTAGATCTTTATTTTTTTAGGTGTTAAACGACCCTGGGTCACAGCGTAAAAAGTTACCGTATTCTGTATAGCTGTTTAAAGAATAATAAAAACAAACGAATGAAATGTTCGGAAATTTCTAAGGGGCAAATAACTCTTAAAATAGTTTTTTTTAAAAAATCGATGTAGGAATAATAATTACAAATAAATTCAATTAAATATGTTATCAATATAATTATTGTTTAAAATTTATTAAATAACAATTTTAAATAGAACACATAGAGCAATTCTCTTGCTAGGAACATTAATTACGATACCGCTATTTAATAAAATCGATTTTTCTAAATGTAATATGCAAATGATATGATACTTTAATTGTATATTTTTTGCAAGAATCATACTATATGTAAATATAAATGAAAGAGTAAAGTAAGGAAAATTTTGTATATATTAATCAAATTATTAACAAATAAACAGACAGGAATACGAATTTATATATATATATATATATATATATATATATATATATATATATATATATGTGTGTGTGTGTGTGTGTGTGTGATGTATTGTTGTATGTGTGTGTGAATATATTTGTATGTGTACATTTATATATGTATGTGCTGTATAAGTATTGATATTATGTCAGTATTTCTATGTATGTGTCTATGTAGATGCTGCGTGTATATATATGTATGTATATACACGTATGAGTAATATGGCTAATATACCCATATAATCAAGTGATTAATTAAGTATCCCATTTGCTTAAATTTACCACTAACAACTAGATAAGCCCCAAAATACCAATTTTCCATAATAACACCAAGCCAACTAATAATATAGTTCAAAGTACATACTTTCAAAGATATATAAAATATTTAGAAGAAATGACGTTTTTATAAGGATAAATTAAGTTCTTAAAAAATACACCATAAAATTTTAGAAAATACTATCAAACTATACAGATTTAAGGTGACCTTAGGGGAAGTTAAAAATTTTCTGGAAGATCCTTCAAAATTTTTTTAGATTTATATATATAAACTTAAATAAATAAAAAAGAATAAGTTTAATAAAAGAAAATGAAAGAAATGAAATAAGTAAATAATAAAAAAAAGTTGAATTACAATAAAAAACTAATATATAAAAATAATAATAAATAATTATATTAATACTTATATAGATTAATAAAAATTAAAAACACAGTCTATACATGTGCATATGCTAGTATGCATGTTTTTTGCATGTATTTCTGTATATGTATGTATACATGTTTTTGTGTGCGTTTTTATATGTCTGTGTGTTATGTATTTATGTATATATGTATGTATGTATGTATGTATGTATGTATGTATGTGTGTGTGTGTATAAAAAACAAAATGAAAGTTAAAATAACTATTTGATAAGCTTAATTATGTTAATTTATTAAGATATACATTATCTAAATAAATTTCCAATTTGGTATAACTGAAAGAGTCAACGTTAATTAAAAAAAAGATATAATTAAAAAAAAATAAATAAATAAAAAATTAAACGAAAAACGTCAAGTTTTATAGATAAAACAAAATTACCCTTTTTCCATAGTCGAGACACTGATTTGAATTATAACATTGTTAAAATCGTGTTCCTGACACCTTCGTTTGTTACATATCAACGGTTTTCACATCTCCCTTCTTCATTTCTCCTCCTTAGTAAATTTATAACCCCCTCTATATCTTTATGTTATATTACCCTTTCCCTCTTACCACAATCGCTCTAATCCTTCCCCAAAATATTTTTTACCGCTCCCCCTTCTTTAACTGAAATTTATATTTTGTAATTAAATTTAAATCCATATGATCATTAACCTTGCTTTACGCCAGTTATGGTGAAATATATTTCTCTCCTCTTAAATTGAAAATGGTCTGGAACCCCTTTTCAATTTTGGGATTTTTAAATCTTCTTGCCTGATGAGACCACTTATGATTGAAACGGTCTGCACATCGAAGCAAGATATGACTGTATTTACATAAAGAATAATTATATATATATATATATATATATATATATATATATTAAAATAAGGAAGTTTTTACGAAATTTTAAATTTTGATTTCAAATGATGTATTTTCAAATAAATTTTCGTTATAATACCTTTACTTTATACATCATTCTGGCCGTTTAACTTACAATTGTTTTAAAACAATTATATTTTCTGTTCAGAACGTTGAATACAAGATGGAAAAAAAGCAAATTTGCACAATTTCGTTATTTCAATTCATGCTTAACTAAAATGGTGCTGAAATAGCTCGCGATATCAATGAAGCGTTTGGCTCAGGAAACACTACTGAACGGCACAGTACAATGGTGGTTTAAGAAATTTTGTGGTAGTGACGAGAGTCTTCAAGATGGTGAGCCTAGTGGTCGGCCATAAGATGTTGACTAAGATCAATTATGGGCTTTAGTCGAAGCCAATCCACCCACAACTGTTTAAGCACTTGCTTCTAAATTAACGTATAGGACGATTTCCAACCACGTGAGAAAGATTAGAATAGCAAAAAAAAAAAAAAAAAAAAACTTGATAAATGGGGGCCCCACGAATTGAACGACAACCAATAGAAACGCCGTTATGAAATGTCATCTTCTTTTCTTTTACACAACATAATCGAAATGTTTTTCCACTGGGTTGTGACTTTCCATGAAAAGTGGTTTCTTTATGACAACCTGCGACGCTCAGCTCAGTGGTTAGCCTCCGACGAAGCTCCACGATACTTCCTGAAGCCAGAGTTACACCAAAAGAAGGTCATGCTGAATGTTTGGTGATCTGCGATCGACCTCACCCATTACAGCTTTTTTAATGAAGGCGAAACCATTACGGCAGTAAAGCACTGTCAATAAAGGGATGAAATGCATCAGAAACTTCGACAACAACATCCAGCATTAGTCAAAAGGAAAGGCTCAATTCTCCTCTACAACAATGCCTGACCGCACGTTGCTAAACCGATTCTGCAGAAATTTAACGAATTGGGCAACGAAACTCTGCCTCGTCCGCCATACTCCAGACCTCTCACCAACCGGCTACCACTATTTCAAGCATATCAACAACTTTCTGCATGAGAAATGGTTCAAAAACTGAAACGATATCAAAAACGCCTTCAGCAATTTCGTCACCACTAGAACGTAAGATTTTTACGTTACTCGCATAAATACACTTTTTTTTTGCATTGGCAAAGTGTGTTGATTTTGATGGTGCTTATTTCGATCAATAAATTTTTGTTGAGCCGAGATATGTTCATCTAAATTTAAAAGTTAAAAACCGCAAGAACGTTTTTGTCAACCTGATATATATTTTAAACCAACTATTGCTACAGAGTATATGCCACTTTTCGGTTACTTCGATCGAAAATATATAATTCAGTTTTCGGTATACATCAAATAGTGGAAATATTTGCAGTTATTGCATAACGGGCAAACATAGTTTCAACCTGGCCAGCTCTGGGGAATTAGCTGAAGCGTAAAGAGAAACTGTATTAGTGAACAGAGCGGCATAGAAAGAGGCGACCGTGATTTCACAGGCAGCAATATAATAATCACGCACATAAGTTTTCACATGACACGAATATGTGACTGGGAATTATGACTGCCATGAATTTTTAGAAAAAAAATAAAAATAATTACATATCTTAAAAATACTGTTTAAAAGTTACAAATAAAAATTGATACGAATTGATTAATCAATTAATTAAACGATTGTACAGAAAAAACTTTTGATTATTAAAAACGTTATCTACAAAAGAACAAAAAATGTTTAGTTTTTTTTCTCTCTTCATGAAGAATTGTTTCAGATGATAAGTATTTGGTTTTAGTATTAGTTTTAGTGGTGTTAACATTTTACTATTCCTTCCTACCTTCCATCATCATCATCATCATCATCATCATCATCATCATCATCGATTTGATGTCCATTTTTACATGTTGCAAAGCTTTGAACGGCTGTCAAAAATTGACTCTCAAATTAACCTATCTCTGGCCACGTTTTTATTTGTCCTTCTTTTTCTTAGATCAATTTTTATCACTTTCTCCCACGTTTTTGATGGGCTTCTCCTGTGGTGCACGATACATACTACCTCAATTGTTGTTCATCTACTAATCAAGAATTCTTATTCGCTGTTTGGAAAGAGGGGTAAATAAAGACATGACAGAGATAGGTTAGTTTGGAAGTTGGTTTCTAAAAGCAAACTAAACACATGCCATCATGTGAGAACAAACGTTATACAGATGATGATGATGATGATCATCATCATCATCATCAATTGCATATTTTATAAGTCGAGTTTAAAAGTTAAAATTAATAATTAAAACAAACTTTGTTGAGTGATTGATTAAAAGATTTGTCTTTTTAAAGAAGAAACCTCTGATACTTTGAAAATATTATATATATATATATATATATATATATATATAGTAGAAATGGTAATTAATAAAAACTGAAGAAAGTGCTCAATACTGTTGTAGAGCAAATATGCGTTTTATTTTTTATTACCGTATCTTTCTGTTAAGTTACATTATTGTTTCAGCTACCCGGCCGTTTTTTTTTTGCCGTCTGTAGCTTCCTCAGACTTTTACAGAAATATTCGTTATGATGGAATGAAAGATACTGTAATAAAAAATAAAACATATATATATATATATATATATATATATATATATATATATATATATATATATATATAGCTGGACGTCAGTGTGAACTGGAATGGGTAGCTAGAACTGCTGGAGTTGCAGAGGCTATAGTAGTGTGTTGAAGTCACTGAAAGCCGATGGAGTGAGCTGGAGGCTGGCAGAGTCGTTAGAGTAAGCTGGAGGCCACTAGAATTGCGACAGTGAGCTGGAGCCATTAGAGTCGTTGGAAGATGCAGGAATGAGCAAGCCGCTAGAGTTGCAGAAAACGGCAGGAATTAGCTTGAGTTGCTGGACGTTGCAGGAGTGAGCTGAAGTTGCTGGAATCGCTGGGAGCTTCCGAAAGTTGCAGGGGATTGCAGGAGTAAGATGGAGCTGCTAGAGCTGCTGTAGTTGCAGGAAACTGCAAGAGTGAGTTGTAGCCCCTGAAAGCTGCAGGAGTTATCTGGAGTCATTAGAATTACTGGATGCAAGAACTGGAGTGGTAGGCTATGAGGGGAGTCCCAGGATCTAGGCAACAGCAGAGAGTGGAGTGTGTATCGCATTCAGGTAGTTTGTGAGTTGTCTTTAAAAGGACGGCTTGAATTGCATTGAAAAGGGCCGTTTGGACACTGCTTCTGCTGACTCTGATTCCCACGGCTACTGGACTCGCCAACTTAATGTTCTCAAGTCGGGATTGGAAGTCTGCTGCCAAGCTAAACATTTGCTGTGAATTCGCTGGATTCATGGAAAGATGTTCCAAATTGTCCTATAAAACAAACAAACGACTATAATAAATTTCATGTCAGATTTCTTACAGGCAAAGTGTTTGGGGTGTTTATTGCTGTATGTATATTAATCTCGGGTCAGAATAAAACTCTGTTGTTTTTGTTTAGTTTACGATACATGACGTTTCCTGTACGCTTCTTTGTTGTTGAAAAAGAAATGTCGCTATTCTTAGCATTCATGGTTGTGACATGTCGGTCTCTGCCAACATCATATTTGCAATTGTTACATTCTAATGTAACATGACAGTGCAACAATAAACATTCATTCTTGACGAAAGAAGAAGATAGGAGGCCTACCGAATGGACCAGGCACGTCTTCTGCACTCATATTATTTAAAGGATGGAATACTGTTGCCATATCTGGGCAGGAGCTGCTAAAACAGCCTATTTTGCCTTGACAGAGTACAAAATAGACTTCGTGGCTTAGTGGGGGATGCCCTTTTCTCTACCCTGCAACCTCTCTCCCACAGAAGAGACGTTGTGAGCCTATCCTTGTTTTATCGTTATTTCCATGGCAGGTGCTCGTCTGAACTCCAATCTCTGGTCCCCCCTCGCCAATCTTTCACAAAAAACACCTGTCTAGCTGAATCCACTGTGAAAAATTTCCCCCACTCTATATCTGTGCCTAAATCAAAACGCGGATTCCATGAACAAAGCTTCTTTCTTAGAACTGTACGCCTGTGGAACTCTGTTCCGTCTGTCTGCTTCCCACCGGACTACAACTTGGATGTCTTCAAGTGCAATGTTAACAAATTCCTAATAAACCGCCCCCTTAAGTAAACACTTCATCAAATCTCCACACTAACGTAATGTACTTGCAATAACCCTTATCCCTAAGTGGCTTCCGGGCCTTGATAAGTGGTGATCACTGTGTAAAAAAAAAACAAAAAAAAACATTTGTTT